>NC_136019.1:21048384-21351010 GCF_048128805.1 Centroberyx gerrardi | reverse complement strand
TTGAGGGCTTCCCATGGACAACCAGTGTAGTACTGATCAAGTCTACAATAAATAAGTAATCAATCAAACTGCATCATATCAGAGGTGGAAGACACTGACTGGATCTGATTTTTAATCAAAAAATTTAAATCTTTAATAGAATCTTTTACTTTCTTTCACTTCTGTACTTCTTCACTGCTGAATCCAACAGAGCAGAAACAGAAGCCCGGCTACATCAGATGCAGATCCATCACCTGCAGATCCTCCAGTCGATTAGTTGCATTTTCCACCTTAAGGAACAAGTTTGCTCTGCCTCATCTGGCATCTATGTTTTTTTCTCCTTCCGCAATCTGTGTTTTTTCTTTACAGCCGGTGGATTTAGAAGACTGACCCATCAGCCTTATCAGTTGGGGAAACCTTTCCCACTAGCCTCATAAATCACTGACCAAAGAGCCGAAATGTTCTAGGAGTCGGGTATTGCTCGGAGTTTGGTCCGAGTCGGTCCCTCCTGTGGTCCGCCGGGGAGGAAACGTAAACAAATTAATTCCGATTAACTTTAATGGCTCCTTCGAATTTCCTTTTGGGCCCGTCTCCAAATGGGATTAACTGAATTTGCCGGAGACCCTCATTTCACATGTTGTGGCGGTAGAATTTGTTAGATCTGCTTGAGCCTTGGACAGTTCTAACTTGATCCAATAGATACAAATGAGAAATGTTCGGTGGATGTACGGTGGATTTGCTGTGAATTTTCTGATGGTCTTGTTCAGTTTTACAGCTGTATCTAGGCAGGTCAATCTTAAAAGGGCAGCATTTAGTACTGTATGAAGGAAAGGTGTGTGTGTGTGTGTTTACTTGTATGTGATTTGAGAATATTGTTATCCTGGCAGCCTGGCCAGAAAACTGTCACCTACTCTCATTAATGCATCTAAGGCAGCTTCTTCTATGGTTGCAACATACATATAATGATCCCTTCTCTTGACGCCAATATTCATCAGCTCTTCGAATGTAGCTATTACTTATTCTTCCCTTTTACTGTATGAAGCCTTACTAATACACAACTACCACTAATAATAAAGGCCTAGTCTTGGATTGCAGTCTTTCATTTTATGCATTGCTGAAAGTTGTTTTTTTCTATCTGAGATCTTTGTACCGCGAGATAAATAACGATGTCGGATTTCTGCAGACCGCACTAAATGTGGTCAGCACACTTAGGTTTCAATGCCGTGTTTGTCTGTGGTTGCAGTTTAGCCCGGTTAATGGGAGAGCCATGTGTGTGGCACGTCATTAGGCTCAGTGATTTATGAGAAACTCGATTTAGAGCAGAAGCCCGGCGGTGAGGCTGGCCTGGCTCTTCAGTTGGAGATTTAACCAGGCCCCTTTTCAGATGATGCCAGGAGGAGAGCGACTCTAGCAGGATGTGTTGGTCAGACATGGGCAGCAGAGACTATTCCTGTGAGGACATGAGTCTCTAGACCAGCGGTGTTCAACGTGGGGTCCGGGGACCACCAGGGGTCCTCCAGGGGGTCCACAGAAAATTGATGAATTATTAAACTTCACCATTATTTAATTTACAAGAAGTTGGAGGATGTAGGAGTATGACTGTTTTGGTCATAGTTTGACTGTTATCTCTCTACCTACAATACAGATAGTCATGGAATTCTGGACAAAATCATATCTAACAATAAATATATTCTCAGATTTGGGTCCGAGAGACAAAATCTCATCAAATAGGGGTCCGTGGCTCTAATGTGGACTAAATTAGGGGTCCTGGATATGAAAAAGGTTGAGAATCACTGCTCTAGGGCTGGGTGTAAAACCTTAATACACCAATAGATCAGTTTGTTTTTTTGATTCAGAATCGATCCTGCAAATTCTGATATCCATAATCGTAACCCCCATTATTTTACAGGAGAGCAGGTTTCTTTTTCCTTTTTCTTTTTATTAAGCCTCCGCTCCTGTAGGTGGCACTCTAACAATCGATTCACTGCAATTTGGAGAAGTAACAGTGGACACATATATATCATCTGCTTTCTTTGTAAATTGCACATTCACTGAATACTTGAATATATTTTGAATATTTTTTTTAGACCATGCACTAAACAGTTGACCGTGACAAAATTGGTTCGCAAATATTGGCTTTTTATTCTTTTTTTAATATTGGATGTGTCCAGTCAGTGGATATGATGCAGTTTGATTGATTACATATTGATTGAGGAATTGATCAATACTACACTGGTTGTCTATGGGAAGCCCTTGACTTGAATTGATTTTAATGAGACACTTTGATCAGATTCCACACAAGTATGCATGAATATGTTTTATTATTGTTGTAGTTTTTGTTGTAATCATCCTGGGTTTCAGTGGAGAGTTTTAGTGTCCCATGATGGTCTAAATGCTGTTTCAGATGCTTTTCCACCAAACACTAAATATTTACTGTTTTTTGGCATGCAAATGGTCAAATATAAAGATATCTGCACAAAATATTGGCTAGCAGTAGCTTCAAGCTATACTGCTATACTGGTATCGGCCTTCAAAAACCATATCGGTCAAAGCCTAATCTGTTTCATCTCTTTTCTCTCTCCTCCTCCCTGTTTGTCTCTCTTCTTCCTCCCAGTCAGAACAACCCAGTCCAGCCAGTTCCAGCTCCAGTTCAGGCTTTGCTCCCACGCATCACAAACGGCAAGGTAATTGGTTGGTGCACATACATACACACACACACACACACACACACCTGTTACACTTGACATTATGTTTGTCTTACTTTGTCAGAAATGATGTAAAGGTCCGGTGTAGCTGATGGTTCATATGGAACTCCTCTTTCCAGTCCAGATTTGTTTGGCAGCATTAAAACAAGCCAAACCAACCGTTGAGACAGAGCAGAGATAAATGCCACTGCAGTGAAAAGTCCTACTGAAAATGACAGAGCTTTGTCCTACAAAAGAAACTTTAGTCAAGAAAGGAAATGGAAATTCATAGTCACTTGACTTGCTTAACGGTACATTAACACATCCAGAAGGGCAGAAATATTTTGATTATGATTAAATCCAGATTTGAATGCAGGAAGTGGATGGCTCTTTGCTCATAGTTTGGTCAAAAAGGAATCTGCAGAGTGATCAGAACAAAAAAATGATGGAGAAAAAAAACTAAGCTCAAATTAGAAATGAATTAAAGGAATAGCAGCGGAATCCTGAATCGGGGTTGAGTTTCCCAGAGACATTTTCACACTCAAATCAACTTTGTAACATTTCTAGCAAAGATTATCTTGGTGTTAAAGGTTAATTCTTTTTTTTTTTTTTTTTAATGCAACAGAAATTTCTCTTGAATCTAGAATGCATTGTTTGCTTCTCCATTAATTACAACAGAAATAAAGCTACTGCCAAAGCTAAATTAATGGGAGTTGTGGTGGCCAATGTTCTATAATGTTTGTAGTTCTTATTGAAATCAGTAAACAAATCAGTTCAAATCAGTAATTCTTAATTAAGGTTGATACTGCCCAAAATTTGAAACATTATATCAGCCTCTCAGTTATTTAGCAATAGCGGTGGCTAAATTTTGCATATGTTTGTGCGGTGATTCCTGTTCACCTGGTTCTTTAATTACTGTCACGCCAAAAAATCATCTGAATAATCACATGCAGAAAACAAGAAACATCATTTAAGAGGTTTTTTGGGAGAAACCCAGCCTCGATGCCTTGGTCATAGGAGAGCTGCTTGCTTGCGTTGAGGGTGACCTCTGCTTGTGTGTTTGCATTTTATGTGGACGCAGTGGTGGACTTCGTCATCAGGAAAAGGGTGGCTATTCCTGCCGCCACCCACACAGGTAACAAGTTCCACTGAGACCCGCGAGGCCTTTTGATTTGACGCCTCATTCACGCCTACCCGCCACGCCCCCACCCCTCCCCCCCACCCCACCCCTCGACCCCCCCACCCCAGTCACATCTGCATGGAGAATATTTTTCAACTTTTGTCTACTTGCATGAGAATTCATGCATCTCCCTGCTTGCGGTCACGTCAGCAGGGGTTGGTATTGTATCTTGGATGTGATACCAGTTACCCTCCAGTCACCAGCTCAGAGCTCCCATCAGTCTTGATCCAGTAACATGTTTCCTGTTGCACCTTATGATCTCTAAGGCTGGGGACACGCTCAACAACTTTTAGGCCAACTATAGCAAAGATTTGGCAATGCAACTGATCTTCAGCGCTAGTTTGGATCGGTCGTAGAGATGATTCTGTAGTGTATGTGAGGTTCAAGACTTAAAAATCTTGCCTCCTGATCCAGTTGGACCTTCATCATTATCTTAAAGAGTAACTAAACCCCAAACCCAAAGCTGTGTTAAGGTAAAAAGCATGCTACTGAAATTGCCATCTGCTATTAGCTGATCTTTGGTGCCAGGTGATGTCACCTTCTATAGAGTACAACAGGTGGTGACATCACCTGGCACCAAAGATCAGTTTGGGGGTTTAGTTGCTCTTTATCCAACTGGTCGTTGAGTGCAACACAGTCTCAGAAAATTTTGTGAAATGAGCACGGAAACGCCGTTTGTTGTGGGCAGGAACTATGTGAAGATTACTTTCCTCCATTTTCACCTCGAAACGGTTGTCTAACGGTTAAGTTTAGGCATCTGAAACAACTTTGGTTAAGGTTTGGATTAAGATTTTGGTTAGGATTAAGGTTATGGTTAGGCAACTTAAACAGTTTGGTCAAGGTTAGGGAAAGGCTTTGGTCAGGGTAAATAAGAAAAACTTGAGCTAAAAATTAAAACTTTTAAAATCTTTTTGGTATCAGTCGTAGTTGTGGTCAGGACCACCTGACCACAACTACGTTACTTTCCACTGCACTATTTCTGTGTCAGACTACTACCTGTTTCAAGTCATGTCTGCTTCACTTTCACGGTGGGAAAACATGTTTTTCTCATTTCGTGCACAAAGCACATATTTGCATTTTAAGACATCGTCCTCATTTTATGAGATTTCAAGAAACCAGGCTCCTGAGTGTGTGAGTTCCCCGGTGTGTTTCTCTGCGAATGCCAGTCGTTACGTGTGCGATCTCCAGTGTAGTGTGTCCCCAGCCTTACTGGGACGGAACCAGCAACCTTTCCTAACCTCCAGGTTACTGCAGCATGGGATCCTCGGGGTCCGGCCACAAGCCCCACTGGACCATCTCACCATCACTCCCACTGCACAGCATGATCAGCTGCTATGTGCATGATGTTTTTCTTGTACTTAATTCAAAACTAATGTTTTATGTTTTTATGTCCCTGCTCTCTGTCACGTTCTCTCTCGCACACACACACAGTGCTGGGTCCGCTGCAGTCGATAATTCAGGATCTGCACTCGGACGACGACGAGGATTCGGAAGACGACGACGACAACGACATGGACTCAGACATGGAGCGACCGGCACACACGCACCTAACGCACCACCAACGCAGGTCAGTACATGGTCACGATTGGCACGATAGACCACAGCAATACAAACATTTGTATGCCAGAAAAAAGGCATAAAATGAAACTTTAATGATGGAGAAATTTGTGTCGTTGCTGCAGCAAATTCAAATCGGATACAGCAATGAAAACTAGAATAATAATAGGAATCTAGCAGTTTGGGGGTATTAAAGCAAGAAGAAATGTACAAAACAAAACAAGAAGAAAGTTAAAAGTAGGGAAAAAAAATATGGAGTCTGGATTGACAGGAAAATCACTCCCTCCATAGAATGAGCTCAACATGACTACCACCAACATATACTGCAGTATTACTACAGTACTACTAAAGTACTACACTACTACATGACTACCACCAACTTCCATACACGTTTCCAAACAGAATACTGTTTCTTTGTAGCCGCAAAGCAAATACTACAGCATTATTACATATTACATGACCACCACCAGCTTCCAGACAAGTTGGCAAATGGACCATGTTTCTTTGTATCTGACAATGAATATATGGATCAACAGCTGCTACCAAATCGCTACAGTACTATTACACTACTACTACTACTACTACTACTACTACACTATTTCTATATGAATCAAGTTCTATGCAGGCGTCAGTAATTCTCTGCTGCAGACAGTGCTAGGTTTGGATTTTCACAGACGAAAACCTTCAGGAAGCCCCAGAAAGAAAACTTGCCATGTTAATGACATGGCTCAATCTCAACCTGCAACAATAAAAATATATATGGTGTTATATATGTATAGACACCCTGAAATGAAACCTTGTAGTTACGGTAACACGAGCTCCTGAGAAAGTAGTATCACTCAATCAAGAGAGAAGTCATAGCAGCCTCAGCGAAGAAGCATATAACTCCCATGCTGGTGTACTGAAGTATTTGGTTGTCTTGTGTACGTAGGGTCAGTTTGAGTGACGGCAGCGAGAGCGACAACAGCTCCTCCCCCTCGCCCCCCTCCCGCAACGAGGCCCCGCCCTTATTAAAGACCAGTAATAACCAGGTAAGGTGATTCATAAGATTTTGCGGATGTGTGTTTGCAGAGTGATCAGAATATTGCAGGGGGACCATGTATGAGCACATTTGCATGAACCGACCACTATTGGATTTTAGGCCGATATTGATATTTTTAGACCTAAATATTTAAGACCTAAGACCAATAGCTGACACTTTGTGCCAATGTTCAATATCTTTAAATTTGACCATTTTCATGCCAAAAAGTTACAAGTATTCAACTTTTACCCCAGAATTGTATTCTTGTCAGGGTGGAAAAGCCTCTGAAACAACATTTAATCCATCATGGGACACTAAAAGTCTCCACTGAAACCCAGACTAATGAAATTCTTTCAGGGTTAGCAGCTCCTTAAGGCAATGTGACCTGCCACACCTGTTCAGTGGTAGAGGAATACATGGGATATACTTGGATATATTGGGCCTTTTTAAATGAAGAATAAATTTGCAAGAAACATAGTTGAACAATGAAATTTATAGATAAAATGTACAAAGAAAATAAAATTTCATGGCAGCTTTTCTTCTATTTCTCTGTAGCTGTGGTCAGGGAGCAACCTCCATCATATCAGAGATGGACAACACTGATTGGTTGATATCCAATAATTCATAGAAGGCCAATATTTGCAAACTGATATATCATTCAACCATAATAATGCTGTATTAGAAACTGCTTTTACTCAATGCGTTTGTTCTGTTCTCTACCAGATACTGGAAGTGAAGAGTCCCACCAAGCAGACCAAGCAGGACAAGAACAAAAATTTAGATTGTGACAAGGTACATCATTTTCTTTGTGCTTTCTTAGGAAGTGTATTTGTTTTGGGGCATAAATATACAGCAGCTTATATGAAATATATGTCGAATTTGCCAGTAATGAATGGTGAAATGTGCGTGCTCAGTGTTTCTAGCTTGAGTCTAGCATAATAAATGCTGGTCAAAAAAAATGTATAATGGTTATCAGTAAGCATTAATGAGTTGCTGTGTGTTTTGCAGGCTTACCTGGATGAGCTGGTGGAACTGCACAGAAGACTCATGACACTAAGAGAAGGTCATATACTACAACAGGTGAGCTGCTGAGTCCTGGCTGCTGAAGGAAAAATTCCACCCTCACACACACTACACATGCACTGTTACATCATCAGGCTGTGATGCAAAGCATTCCAGGAGTTATATTGTGATGAAGTGTTCCAATTTTTTTGGTGTACCTGCTTTCCCTCAACCTGCCTCGTCTACTTCTACTTCAGTTAGTGATTTCCTACATTTCCCAGAATGCCCTTTGACAAGCTCCAGAGAAGGGCCGTGAACTTGTTGCTTTCAATCAATGGTGGGCGTATGGGCATATAAAAATAGCTAGCTAGCCAACTAGTTGGTGAACACTGGAGCGTGTCTATAATCATGGTCGCACCCCTTACTCAAAATGCAGCATGTCTTGTAGCTGCATTGCATTCTGGTCTATTGATGCCACTGTTGGTGGGGAAATCTCTCTCTCTTCTGCGATGGATTTCTCCCTGTATGATTGTTGAACGTCTCTTGGTGCAACATGGCGGCTCTAGAAAGAAGCCCGCGCTCTTTGATTCTGAGGGACTGACACCAAAACCTGACGTTTACCATTGATGTTTTAGATCCTGAAACATTTTCTGCTAGCAAACTCCATTTCTGCTGCACTGGCAATAACTTGACGTGACATCATGTCTACGTTTGGCCAATTATCCGCGGGAATAAGACAAATACGCCACCAAACAACAAAATGGACCCAAAAGTGCAAGGCACATCGCCAATAGCTGTTTAAGTGTTGTAGGGTGGATTTTTCCTTTAATGAGTGTACTGTAGTGGTTGGATAACGACTCGTACTCAAAAGTTTCAAATGATTTCAAAGTATCAAATGCATCGCTGTGTACACTGATGAAAAGCCACTGCTTTCATAAAGAGGGCCAACAAATGTGTCGTATTTTTCATCAGAGTGAAAACCATTTAATTCATCTGAGGTTCAGGCTCTGATGTCATGGTTGATTTCTACCTATGTTAGAGAGGTAACACATGCATACTGAACTATCTTAGAACATCCAGTAAAAAGCCCCGTCAGATTGCTGATGCATGTATTGGACGGCTTTCCCCTGTTTTCACTGATCTCAGGATAAAATCGCTGCAGGCCACTGCTATCCGTCAGCCGCATCGTTGCATCGGATTTGAAGAGAAGCTCCGATCGGTCACAGAATCCTCCCTAATCTGGAGCTTCATCTGGAAACAATGAATTATTTGGTTAACCTCTTTCCACCTAAGAGATTGCATGTTCCTTGCTTATATTCTCAAGGCCTATCATATGACCGCATTAATGGATCTTCCCGGCGGCAGCTGCCAAGTTTTGCCTCGCTCTCCCGACGAGACGTTCGGCTCCGAGGGGGGAAAGACGAAAAAAGCCCGTCCAAAACGGCATCATCCACGCACAGCGTTAACTCGCACCGTAATCAAGCTAATCCACTAAAGTTCACCAACTGGTTCCAGTTCCTCTGCTACAAGAGATGGAAATGATTAACTCTGCAGCCTCGCATACTGGGGGGGGGCACCACAAATTGGAAAACAATCTCATATCGTAGAGAAACCTGTAATGCAGATGGCGTGTCTCAAGATAGTTGTATGCTACGTAAATTTGGTAGCTGTTTCCAGTTGAAACAGATCATAAACGGCAACGAAAATGAGGACGCGGGGCCAAATCGCCACCCGCCCGACCGGAGCGAGGCACCAGCGTCGAGTCGGAGCGAGCGCCTGACTCGGATCCGCTCTGTCATAACAATGGGCCGGCAATGCTTTCCACATGGAGGGCCGAGGCTTTGTAGTGTGAAAGGGATCAGGTTGGGTCCCCCCTTTTTCCAACGCTGCGCCTGCATCCAGACACATGGGCTGGAGTCCCTCATAATCACCAGGACTCACCCCCCCCCCCCCCCAGCTTCCTTTTCACCGCTGGGGAGAGAGTCTGGAACCAATAACACCCCCCATACCCCACCACCACCACCACTACTGCAGTCACAGTACACTGTTGGGGATGAGAGTGCAAGCTCCACTTTCCTTCTACGATGTGGTGAAAAAAACCCACGCACCACCCGCTGCTTCCCACAAATGAGTTTTTAATTACTCTGTATTGTGTTCTGTCGACCAATATTTCTCTGTATCAGCAGACTGAGGCACTGAGCCTGTAGGCCACAGCCTGAAAGCTTGAAAGCTTGCTTCAACTCAGTGTAAGGCACTAAGGTTCGACCGATATGGGTTTTGAGGGACGATACTGATATTTTAGACTTAAACTACTGTACTGTACTATATTTTCTGCAAATATTCAATATCTTTAAATTCAACCATTTTCACCCCCCCCCCCCCCCCCACACACACACACACAAAAAACGAAATTAAGTGATTAAAAGAGTTATGTGATTTTTTTTTTTTGATTTTTTTTTTTTGGGGGGGGGGGGAAGCGTCCGAAACAGCATCTAGACCGATCATGGGAAACGAAAACTCTTTTGAAAAATAAATCGACGGATTTCGATTTCAATCTAATCCTATAGCTCTTTGCGTTACCTTTCACATTTAAACTGTCCAGTGAGAATTAATTTTTGATTTAAAAAAAACAAAAAAAAAACAGCTGCTTACTCGTTGTACCCTCTCTGTTTTCCAGATTGTGAACCTGATCGAAGAGACCGGACACTTCCACATCACAAACACTACTTTTGACTTTGACCTTTGCTCGTTGGACAGAAGCACAGTGAGGAAACTCCAGAGTTACCTGGAAACCTCCGGACTGTCCTGAGGCTCTGAGCAGCTGGCTGCTGTGGAAGATGAAAGTTGATCTCTTTCTCCACATACTCTTTTTTTGTCCTTTTTGAAATAAACTTGAACTTTTCGCTGCAATGCAAAAAGCCCCCGCTGTGGCCGGGTCCAGTTGCTGTCTCTCTTGATGAGGAGGGTGTCCCACCGCCGAAAACCAGAGCCAAGTGTCGTGGTGATGAGCCCTGTCGACCAGGAGATCACCCAGAAAAGCCTTGAAAACTTCAGTTGATTTAAAACAAATATATAAAAAAGAAAAAAAAAAAAAACCTGGGGGAAAAAGCGGCGACCTCGTTGCTCTTAATGAATGTGCATATTGTTACCATGTATGTTTCTTGGATTTGTTGTTCATTGTGACAAATGCATGGTCAACACTGCCTTACGACATTGTAAGTCTTATTTATTGAATTTGATTTGCAGGTGTGTGTGTGTATGTGAAACGGCAAAAAAAAAAAATATACAACAGAATGAGACTTTTTGTAAGCACTTCACAACAGGCATATCTTTCAATCTGTGCGACAATTGAGCGTAACTGAGATATCGAATTTCTGTCAAAGACGACTTGAATTGCAATCAAATGTCATAACGAAAAAATCATTTTGTATGGGAATAAGAGAGTGCCAAAATAACTTGGACTCGTATTATAAGGTGTGTGAGGTTGTAGCATGACTTGCACAAATTTATACTCCAGTGTGTAAAGCTGAAGGACACAAGTGTGTTTGCAATACAGTTTGCACATTTGCGATGTATTTTGTAGTTGTAGACAGCTATTTACAAATGTGCAAGATGTTTGCAAATGTGCAACACATTTGCAAACAAATGCATTTGACGTTATTGGCTTTAATCAGTAGTTCCTTTTTTGAATTATTAAATATTTGCAGCCATTTTGTCAGTGTTCTACTGCAGAATCACGCCACAAGCTGTCATACTTCTATTATTAGAATGTAGCATAACTTGAAAACTAATTTACAAATGCGTAAATGCGTACTCCAGCTACATCACAAGTTTGCACATTGTATCGCGTGCACATTTGTGTGTTTGTGTTAGAAATTTGCAAGTCATGTTACAACCTCAAGTGCAACTTATTTTGGCACTGTTTTACTTCCATACTTTTGTACCTATATGAAGTAAGTGATGAGTACCTGCTGGAGCGAGCTAAGCACAAATCACTGAGTTGAATGTTCCCATTATACAATCGAAAATACGTTTTTTTACCAAAACTTCACGGTACTATGAATTCAGAAATGATGTGCTGCAGCAGGTCCTTTGACCCGCTCTTGCTTGCCTCTTCATCGCCCTCAACTTGAATCAAGCTTTTGTGTTGGTTACGTCGGCCTCTTTTCCGCTACAGGGCCAATTGAATTCAGTTGGTTTAGGATGCTACGAATAATGTGGGAGTCTGTATGATTTAAAGGAAATATCATCAAATGTTTTGCCAACTGATTACACCTCCGGGAAAATAAACAAAAAAAAAAAAAGAACGGAGCCGATGGGGAATTTTGGTGGAAAGGTACTGTTACGGGTGTAAGACGTTAGATCTTTTTATTTATTTTGTGGGAGTTTCAGTTGTCAAAATCAAAGCTCAGCATTAATTTTTTTCGAAGAGAAATGCCTTTTGTTTCGTTTGTAACGGAGGACACATTGTCCCATTGCCAGTCTGACAAACTGAAGTTGACTTTCAGAACGGAGAATATCGGCGGTCCTTTCTAAAAGACCTTAAAGGGTTTTTTCTGGCCCTATGTTTGTCTTACGGCTTCTTGTGTATTCTGAGGACATACAATAAATATTCTGTATGATGTACAGATGAGTTCATGTGCAACCTGTGGATGTTTCAATGTTTTTTCACGTGACTGAAATGGCTGTATATATTTTGTCATGGTGCGCAAATTCAATTTCTTAGCCCAAAGATGTCCGTTTTGGTTCAAATATGTTATTTTTCTTTAGATTTCCTTAGATTACAGTCAATTAGTTTGTGTAACCACTGTAGAAAAATGGAAAATTAGGAAATTTTATAAAAAATTGATACAAATGTTTTTTTCAGCTTTCAGTTTGATTACCTGCAGATCCTTAAAGCTGCGCTAAGCAACTCCGCACGTTGGTGGCACCAAATGGCAGCGAGAGGTAGTTTGAATTTGATGACTTCATTACCCAGAAATCCTGTAAGGTGACATCTCTAAACTAAATGTCTTATTCTTAGTGTGTGGTGGAGGTGGCTTCTCTGGACAGAGTGCTTCACTGCTGTTTAGGAGACACTTTTCGATTTCTCTCTAAAGTTTCGATTCGTCACTTCATGTGTGGAGAAAAATTCCCACCAGTGACCAAATCTGCTGCATCTCTGGAGATGGGATGTTCTTCTCTGTTGAAGCCCCACTTTATGATTTAGGCAGATAAGACCGGTGTATTTTTAAATTAAAATAATGCAGCTTTGAAGTTAAAGGGCAAATCCAACACTAAATCACATGGAGCAGCAAACTCTCTAAACTGTCTATGGGTTGAAACTGTAAAGGATGTTGCACTTCTGGCCACACCCTAATCAGTGATGTCAAAGCAGGTGTTTTGCATCAGCTGTCAAAGGCAAAACACCTGATTTGACATCACTGATTGCGGTGTGGCTAGATTGTTGATTTGCCCTTTAAACAATTTTATCAAATTTCTTAAAAGATGCTTGAACCATTCTGAATGAGTTGGGTATCAAAATAGTGTGCCATTTCTAAATTTGTTGAATTGTGGATCAGGTCATGGATTACACTTATGTTTGTTCACCTGTGCTGTATGAGTCCCAACAGCATACAACAATAAGCACATAACACTGTTTAATGGAGGGAAACAAATTGGTTGCTATGGTAGCCAGTGTGCTAGGTAGCTATCTGTGGTGACATTTCCATGACAAAACACGCAAGAATAAGTGAGAACCTGCATGCAATGACAGCTGTCATGTGAGAGGGAACTTTGTGTTTGTGAGCAATATTGCAGCTTGCAAGCAGAAATCCATTGTTCAGCTGGGCTATTGTGTCCATAAATTTCATTGGTTACTGTAGAGTCCCCAAACTCCGCTGTCCGTTACCCTTTGAAACATGGCGCCCTTCTAGCACATAGCCACTGTTTACAATAAGGGAAAAAAACTGCCCGCTTCAACCCTCATCCCTCTTCATCTTCTTTAATGTGTGTTGACTTTGTTGCACAGGGTACAAGCCAATCACGAGACGGTCTCTGACAAGCGCGGGGACTTAAGAGTAACCAATGAAATTTATGGACATCGTCAAAACGAATTTAAACTTGAGCGCAGAAAAAAGGTTTGTGTGTGGGGAATGAACTTCGACTTTGAATTTCAGATTGAGTTTTGTCATGAAAATGCCACCATAGTCATCTTTGTCGCTTTTTCTTATTTTTTTATTCTAATGTACGTACACTAGATAGCAGAAAGTGGTGGTACCTATTGCTTCAACTCCATAATACCCACTAGGTGTTTTCCTCTCTGATCATGGGTGTTTTCATATCCATGCTCACAATGTAGAATACTGACTAGAGTATTACTGCTAAGTAATGAGAGTAAAAACTAAAACATTCAGGTCCATATTCTTGTATATATTCTGACTGGAGAATATGTAAATTACCCCTCTTTCCACCTGTTCACTGGGTTGCCAGGTTCCTTACATTAGTAAATTCTTGCGGTTTGGCGCTCACAGCGGGTCAATCACATTCCCTTTAAGAGAAGCTCTTGCCCTTTAATTTTCGAGAAACTGAAAATTCTATAGGCCTAAACAGAAATGTAGCGTAGATCAAATAGGCCTAAAAAAAAAAAATTCCAATTATATGATAGGATTTCAATCAAGTGCTATTATTTGGAAAGAGCTTGAGGCTTAAGAGGTTGCCTACATTGAATACAGTACCAGTTGGGGTAAATAAAAGAAGCTGTTGTCTTTATAGTGTGTGTGGGGTGTTAAGAGGAGCAAATGGAAAAGCTTTCATGAACTGGCTATAGGTTGAATCACTATTGTGTTACAGCAATTGGGAATAGACAGGAGCTAAACAGACATTTATTTAGATGAAAAAGTCAGATTGTTACTTTAAACATTTAAAGGCATCCTATTGTGATGCTCTCTAATAGTTTGAAGTGGGATCCTGGGGTCAACAAGTTGCTCCCCCTCCTCTAGTAGATGACAAAACTTGTGCAGTGCATGTGGTTTTTATGTCGGTCCGAGTGGGTGGTCTGATAGAAGCAAAGTTGGAGTTGGAAGTCGTCCAATCTCCCCATTTATTGTGGCCGTTTTTTGTTGTTTTTTTTAACAGAGGAAGTATCATGCGTACGCTTTCATCAGCCTCCATGTCATGCATCTTACCAGGCGTGGATTGGAACAACCTGTTCCTGCTGCCGACGTGCTCCGTCCTTTTTCACAGCGTACATGTTAAATATGTCTCTAATTCTGGAGGAATTAGTGGGTGTTCATCAGTGTTCAGCTATTTTTAGTTCAGGTGCAAAGCCGTTTTTTATGTGCAAGGCATGTTTTTTTTGTTTGCAAACCTGAAACATCCACTGGATTGGAAATAAACTGTGATTACAAGAAAGACTGTGATACTCCAGGAACCAGTAATCCATTAAAACACCCTTACATTTACATGAATTCACCCCTTAATTCATGCAAAATCCCCCAAAAATGAGTTAAGGGAGTTATTAATGGAGGAGACCCCATCAAAATCTTCTTAAACACCCCTTAATGTTTGACTCCTTACTTTCTAATTTAATGTAAAATTCAGGGAGACAGGAACTTTCCATTAATAACTCATTAATAACCCTGTAAACCTGCACAGAAGGCATATAAAATCCCTTAATTTCTAGTGTCTCTACGAACCAACCCATGAATAAATCCATTAAAAACCCATGATACTAAGTGGGTAGTAAAAGGCGAGTCTTGGATGTATTAAAATATTCCACTAGCATACTATACACCGTCTTCACAGCAGTCCAGGTGCCAGATAGAGTTAAGGCAGTAGGAATGCTAAGGAATTTGGAAAATGTGGTTTTGGTCTAATCATATTAGCACTCCTCTGTCATGTGTCCATGGTGCAAATATGATGATTTGCAACAAGAGTTCAGGCTAATGTGGGTTTTTGAAATATCGTTATTTTTATATGGAGGGTATTTTGTGCCAAAAATCAGTATCCCTAAATTGTTCAATTTCAATGCCAAAAAATGACAAGTATTCAGTGTTTTCCCAGAATTGTATTCTTGTCTTGCCTCTGAAACAGCATTTAGACCATCATGGGACACTAAAACTCTCCACTGAAACCCACACTATTGTAATTGTTTTATAGCCTGGTAAGACCATCCTGATCATGTGACCTCACATTCTGTTTCGCTCCACGGATCAGTCTGGACTTCCAGCCACCCACATCGATTTCCTGAAATTATAATGTAACCGGGCCAATCAGGGACTGCGTCGTAGTTGATGACGTAACCGGGCCAATCAGGGACTGCGTCGTAGTTGATGACGTGAAATACAGGCCGCCGCTGGCAAAACAGTAATGGCGTCTCCCGAAGCAACGAGCGTTAACGTTAATGTTTGTAGAGTAAACACAGCCATAAGTGCAGTTATTGCAGAAATAGACTCAATAACAACAATTAAACAAGAACAAGAGTATGCACTAGCGGAGTTTCTCGGCGGAAAAGATGTTTTCACCGTTCTTCCGACTGGATTTGAATTTGGATTCGCTGATTGGTTGAAGGAGTTTGTCTGTCAAGGCAAGTACTCCCGCCCACTGAAATCAATGTGGGCGGCTGGAAGTCCAGACTGATCCGTGGAGCAAAACAGAATGTGAGGTCACATTACCAGGCTAATTGTTTTAGTGTTAGCAGCTCTTTAAGGCACAGTGACCCACCTTACCTATTCAATGGTAGGGAAACTCTAAGATACAATACTGCCTTTACATGAATAATTTACAAAAAACATCATTGAACAAATAACTAAAATGTACAAAGAGGTGGACAACACTGACTAGCCGATATCTGATATTTAACAAAAAGATCCATAAGTAAAATGAAATATCCAATGAACATCAGTATGTGTACCTGGCAGGCTTGCTAATGACTGACAGTCACAGCCCAAGAGGCAAACGCTGGATTTCCTGTAGACACAATGTGTTTCAAGGCTGTAGGGTCATAAAAACTGCAGTAAGTCTCCAGTCCTCAACCCGCATCGTGCTTACACCTCCCATCAAGCACCTCTTCATTACCTCATTAATCCTGCCCAAGACCCACTATTAACTGGCTACACCACATTCAAGCCTGAACCTTTAAAGTTATGCGAGTTGGAGCTGCATTTTGTCTGCGTGCGATAGCGATGGGTTGGATCCCTTGATTGGTTTTATCTCTTGTTCTTTTTTTTTAAACAGTGTTTGGAGTCTAAATGCTGTTTCAGAGGCTTTTCCACCCTGACAAGAGTACAATTCTAGGGGAAACACTGAATAGTTGTTATTGTCAAGTCAAGTTTAAAGGGTAAGTGTGGCAATTTTGGACCTATATATAGTTTGTCTCTTACATACCTGTAGTTCTTGGACCCACAGGGAATATTGGCTCCAGAGTCAGCGGTTGGTTGAAATGGCGAGCTCCTGTTGCTAGGCCTCTTGATGCTTACAATGAGTCCAAATGGGGTATGTCAAAATTTTGAATATCGCTATTGAATATCGAATATCGATGAAAGTCCATATCAATCGAACCCTAGTACTAAGCTTATAATATAAAACGGTGACTACCTACTGTGTATAGATTTCTAAGATCTGAGAGTCTAACAGTATATTCTGTGTCGCTGTGTATCCATCATAGACTCATTAATTACAGAGGAGCTGCTGAATAACCAATATTTATATTGGTTATTCATTGTATATATCACCTATTATGGCCTAGTTCTGATAACAGTGAATCACTGTATTTGTGCTGTGATTATGGATTTTTAGGAATCTAATCTAATGTCAGAATTACATAAACAATCTTCAAAAGACACTGGAGTCAAGTCACATGACTTCTGACAATGAAAATGAAGAGGAATCATCTTCACAGAGACACACCTAGAATCCAAGGCACCGAAGCGTCTTCCCCCTGGTATACCTGCTTTAAAGCATTATGGCTCCTGACATATTCCACAGTTGGAATTCATTTTCTGTGACATTTCAAAGCTCACCCACAAACAACAGATGGGTTTGGGCGAGACTCCGATAAAATAGGTATCGCAGGCAGGAGGCCCACTTTAAAAGCCCCAGTTACCGTAATTACATCTCGGTCAGGTGAACATGAATTTACATTGGGAAAAATAAGGAAAAGCACTTTCCAGCAGCGCCACAAAATGCACTAAGTGTCCTGAAATCACAGTCAGAATCGGTGTAGGTCTTGGTAACTGAAGTCAATGTGGTCTGTATGAATATTCTTAGGCTATATGAATATGAAACTGCCCATTCCTGCCCTGCAGATTTATTTTCAGATGTTACTATGAAGATTTTTAAAGGTACAATAACTAATCTATGAGCTTTATCCACTTCTATCTGTGACCAGTAGCAATTGAAACAACACTGATAGACTTTTCTATCTCACTTTTCTTCCCACAAGTCTCTGGAACTGGCATTGATCAAAACCCCCCGCAGATATACTGTATTAAGATCATTTTGTACTATGGGGCAGGAAAAATCTTACATAATACATTTTTTTAATATTTTACTTTTATTTTAATATTTAATTTTATGTTTTATGTTTAACGAGACCTACGAGAGCAATCTATGAGAGATTCTGATACTGACGCAGCCGTTTCCAGCTGCAGTGCCTGATCTCAACCTTGGAAATTACACTCCGCAATGCTCAGATCTTCACCCGTTTCATCCCATTCAGTGCAGCTACTGTTCCACTATCATCACCCCTCTGTATGGCTGCAGACATATTGAATGGCAACTGGCTGAAAGCTGAACAAAGTGCAACATTTATATAGCAGATTGCTATCTATAGTCTGCTGTACTGTATTAATCAGATTCATATAAGGGTTGAGAGACATGTGGAAACCAAATGGGACTACCATTGTGGCCCTGTGTGCTGTCTAGGGTTCGACTGATATGGGTTTTTGAAGGCCAATACCAATATTTTTTGATTGAAGCTGCCAATAGCCGATGGTCTGTGCTGATATTCAATTCAAAAGGCCAAAAAATTACAATTATTCATTGTTTCCCCCATACATTTATTCTTGGTAGGGTGGAAAAGCCTCTGAAATATGTTATTAATATGTAATCAATCAAGCTGTATCATCATATTGGAGGTGGATGACACTGGCTGGATCTGATTTTTAATGAAACGCTAATATTAGCCCCAAATATCAGTTTAAACCAAATTACGTTTGTAGTTCATTCTGTTAGTGTAGTATCATGGTGTTAGGGGACCTTTACATTCGACTCCCTTTTCCAACAAGAACATTAAATTCTGTTGTCTGGTTTTATAGAGAGGCGAAGTCTGATGTCATTTTGTAGGCTGTAAGTTAGCATTTCTGCTATTCGGTGTGTAGTCCATAATCCTTATGTAAAATATGAATGGGATTTGCAAGAAACGCCCAGAATAGTCTGCGCTACACAGAGGCTCACCAACTATAGGGGAGACCAGGGATGATTCTAACACTTTTCACATTTCTGTCCATATCTCCTTGCTCTCCTAGATTTTTCAAAATCTGGTGTAAACTTGTACATCTGTCTGTTACTGTGTGTGTGTGTGTGTGTGTGTGTTCTGTTACAACCATCCCCAACCCTATTTGTTACAACTATCCCCAACCCTGGCACCCATTAAAGAGCTAGCTAGTGTAGCCTTGATTAGCATAAGCTAACCATATAGTTTTAACCTCCAAAATCTGCTATCCTAAGCTAAGTTTGATAATTCTGAGAGTAAAACACTGCTATCCAAAAAACAATTTTGATTAAAAAAATTACTTTCTCACCTCAAAATCAGAAATGTGTCTATAAAATTGACAGTTTTCCTCAGAACTACTTTTCTTTCCATATGTGGGCCTGGGACTAAATTGATCATCTACACATGTGATCACCTAATTTCTATCTTGCTCATGATTGGAGAAATTGAAAGTGTTGTCTATGTCTATCCCGTGTTACAACTATACCCGGTCTCCCCTACTACGTTTGTTCCATGAAATAAAACACATAAAATAACGCCACCTTTGTGAATCTTTGTCCATCAATTACTTTTTATATTCATTGTTGCTAGCGAAATGCTAATCATTCAAGTCGTTAGCTTGTAGCTAGCAAGTACTAGTTGAGTCACCAAACCTTGAGTCCAAGTGGAGTCCCAAGTCCTCAATGTTTGAGTCCAAGTCCGAGTCACCAAGATCATGTCTCAAGTACTCAGTACTCGAGTCCGAGTAACCAGTTGGAGTTCAAGTAACCCATGCTAGAAGTCTTTTTCTCTATTGTCCTCTTACATATTTTACATTTGGCACTACTTTTCATGTCAGTTCATGTAAAACCCATGTAAGCAATGTTCTCACTCCCAGGCACCGCACGCATATGTTCCATCATCCTGTCAGTGGTTATGTTGTAAGATACATTTTCACAGCCTCGGTCCACATGTAGGTCTATATTGTTGATCAATCAGATGATCAGGTCCAAATTCAGGGTAACGCTGGAAAGTTGTGGAGCCAATGGCTAAGGTGATCGAGTCCCAAGTTCAAGTTCAAGTCCTAGTCATCAATAATTAAGTCAGACTCCAAGTCCGAGTCATCAAAATTGGGATTTACTACAATACTGCTAATACTTGCAACAACTGGAACACACCCAACAACTAACCAGAACAAAGCAACTGAGAAGCTAATCGGAGAAGGCAGAGAAGCTAATCTATGGCATACAAAATGGGGCAGAATTGATTCTAGTACCAGAAAATAGCATCCACCATGCTATAGATACTATATACAGTACATACTATAGCCTATACATATATATACTGTATAGAAGTATATGTCTGTAAATTTATTGTTTTTAAAAATCAACCCTGGCAGAGGTGGAGACTCCAGTCACAGTTTTAATTGCTTGAGACTTGATGCATGAAGACAAGACTTGAGACTTGACTTGGGTTCTGGTGACATGGGACTTGACTTTGACTTGATCTTGTGTTTGTGTAAATGACTTAGATTGAAAGTGATGAGATTTGTTCCAGCAGATGACTGAATTTAAATTCTGTTTTCTGAATTTGTATTGAATTTATTGAAGTTGAAACTGATTATCAAACTCATGATGCTCTTACCAAGTTTTTATCCTATTAAAACCATATTGCATTGAAAAGTCCTAGATATTTAGTTTTCTTTAAGATATTAAATTGATACTGGACTCTTGATTTGTTCTGACTTGACTTGCTGTTCTACATTTAGACTTGAGACTTGACATTAATGACATGGACTTGACTTGGACTTGACTTGTAATCTACATTTAGACTTGGGACTTGAGACTTGACACTGACTTGGGACTCGAGCAAAGTTGACTTGGTCACACCTCTGGCTCATGGCATTTGAACTGGAAAGCTCACCTCAGCAGGATTATCTATATATCTATATCTTATATTTGAAAAAGAGGAGCTGATGTGAGCTAGCTAAATGTCTAGTGAAGGGGTAATACTGTTTATCATCATGCTAATTACTGGAATAATAACACTGCTTTGTCATTTGCTTTTTCCACTTGAGAACGAGGCTTCTTAGCTGAAATGTGAACCCCCCACCCCCACCCCCATATATTATGGTCATTTTGTACCATCAGGGAGCAAAAATCGTACTTACTGCATTTTTAAATGGAACCATAGTGGTTCCATTTAAAGGAAACTTTCACTCGTGTTTTATTTCACCAGTGTTCCAAGGCGGCAAGGAACGAGGAAAAGAGAAAGTGACTGCTTAGACCTCCTGGATTAACTTAAGCCATTTTCCTCTGAGAGAATGAGGGAGCTGAGGGAGGAGAGGGGGGGGGGGGGGGGGGACCAGAGAGGAAGAATGGAGCCTGAGGGGGGGTGAGGGGGTGAGGAGGGGGGGCACTGGAACGGTTCAGAGTCCAGGCCAGCCAGCAGGACATCCTGTTTGAGCTTCCAAATACCATTTCCTCCAATAAAAAAAAAAAAAAAAAAAAAAAGTGGGGGGTGGGGTTGGGGGGGGAGACCTTAGAAATAATCTCCCACAGAAGAGACACAGAGACATTGATTGTCACCCTGGCACGAGGCCAAGGCCGAGGAGAAAGGCTTCCCCTCCCGCCGGGCCTCTGGACGGCAGTCAAAAAAGCACCTCGAGGAAGTCATTAAAGCTCAAGGTTGATGAAAAGTCCCTCCTTCCTCCCTCGCCTCTTCGCCTCCCCGCCGCCGTCCGAAGGCACGCCGCACCGCAAAACACCCGAAAGCGCTCGGCATCACGACAAAAACGTGTTCCACTTGTTTATTTACACATGTGCAGAAGCAGGTTTCGATTCCAGGCGTCACATCATGGCGAATTGGCATGACATACTTCTTTTAAAACTCTTCTTGAAACTTTTATAAAATTACTTTCTGTAATAACTAGCTTGTTCTAATTTATTACTGACAAATATTATATATAAATATAACTTTTTCCTGGGTGTGTCCTGAAATACGTCTTAAAACGTCTTGAATTTGACTGTTAAATTCAGCCTTTTAAGTCTTAAATTCAGTTTTACAAATCTTCAAAATGTCACTGTGAGAAATCAGCCCTGTCATGGATAGGACAAGAGTGTTTTTTTCATTTTCATGTTCATGTCAGGAGCAAAAATCTTAAAAGGTCTTATATTTAATTTCCCTGGCATTAGAGAAGTCTTTTTAGATTGAACTTGATGAAACTTGCAGAGTCCCTTTTGTCTGTTTTACGCTCTGTAAAGAATTTTGTACACTTGTTGAAGCGTTTGCCTGTGTTATACCTGCAGTCTGTGACAACTCTATCCCAAAGCCTCTAATCTATGCTGTCTTGTCTACAATGCATGCCATTGGTTTGCTCCTAAAAGATGACATAAATAGTAGATTTCTTAACAATTTGTAACAGTGTATTTATAATCCATGTGATCACTGGGTTAAGGTGTAAAGATACAATTTTAGAGAAGATTTTGATTCTAAGATTTCAAGAACGTTTTTCTCAAAATTCTCATATTATGACTTTTTTCTCAAAACATTATGACTTTTTTCTCTAAATATTATATTTTTATTGTTTTGACAGTGGCCCTAAACTGCCGACGTATAAAGATGATGAACATCTGCTTCCTTTTTTTATTTGTTACAACTCCTTGTTCACCAATGTGCTCAAAATTGACAGTGCTAAATGATAAATGTATCATGTATTTACAGTAAAAGTATATTCATTGTGTGGAACTGATTAATTACTCTATCAACAGCTGCATACTGATAAGGTGTAAGTGTGCATAATTTTGATCACAAACGACACAAACACACAAGGGTCTGGCTCATGTAAATCAGCCAAGTCAAAGAGTCTTTGAAGTGTTTATTCATATCTGCCTGCGCAGCTCATTGCTGTCTCTTCCACTGGGGGGGGAAACTGACAGCAAAATGCAGACCACCAAAGCACGCACAGCCTCTGTTTGCAAAGGGATTTCAGCCCCCTGACCACTCCGCCATTGTCATCAAATTTGCACAGAGCGACAATAATTCAAAGGCACTTATCATATGCTTTGGCTTTGCTTGTATTATTTTTTTTCTTCCTGTGGCCAATCGTGTTGACCTTCCTGTCAGCTCCCACCCCCCCACCCCACCCCCGTGGAATTCTGGGTGGCGGTTCTGCCCCCCCCCCCCCAAAATGCATACAAATTAGCCTTTCAAAAATCAGATCAAGTTATGTAAAGAACAAAAGCAAGCAGACTTCAAAGGAGGGAAAGACGAGGAGGGACGCTGCATGCGGAGGCTTCGGCGAGGCTTCTCGAACCGGCCCGAGTCCTCAGACGCTGTGGATTTGATTATTGTTTTTAGTCCCCCCCCACCCCCTCCTCCCCTCCTTGCACCCCGAGACCCCCCCCTCTTGCACCATCAAAATGGGTCCAGCTTTTTGGAGCGAATCCCAATCCCAAACCTGGTCTTTGATTTCAGGGGGAGGTGGAGGGGAAGGGGGGGGGGGCTTGGCACTGCTTCTCCCTCTCCCCCCGCTTTGTTCCTCTTGATGGATCTAGGCGGGCCGGCGAACCGTGACCCCTGCCAGCCCACCCCGTCTGTGTGAGTGCACACACACACGCATACAATGCCCACGCCACCACAGAACTCCAACAGGAAAGGAGAGGAGGGGAGGGGGGAAATGGAGACGGGGGGGAAATTGTGGACAAATGTGTTGAAACCCACTCTGAATCAAAGTCTCATCCCTGACAGAGATTACAGGCGCGGTGAGTGTCGTCGCCGCTCGCATTGTGTCTGTTCGGATAAGTTAGCCATGTGTGATGGGCGAGGAGCAGAGTCTGGAGCGCTGCCTATTCAGCTGCTCCGAACCACCTGCCACCAGATGGACCCGAGTGTGAACTTGAACAAGGAAGAGGGAAAAAACACTTCAATCCGCGGCCCTCCCAGCGTCCCGCCTCATTTTCTCTCTAACTGTGTTATCAAACCGGGCATTATGTCCGCTTTGTCCGAGAGTTGCTGCGAAGTTGACGAGCTTTTGCGACCCGCTCGCTGCACAGTATTTCCTGCTGGGAACGTTTCGTTTGATGAGGCAAAAAGACAAAAACTAACTGGCAACTCATTGAGGGATACAGGAAATCAGATATTTGGGTGACACTTTCAGTGACTAGTATATCTACTGCGTATTATAATTTCAGAGAAATCTGACAATAAAGTTCGCAGTATCGCATCGTATTGTATTGTATCGTGTCGTGTCGCATCGTATCACATCGCATTGTATTGTATCACATTGTATCGTATCGTATCACATCGTATTGTATCGTATCGTACCGTATTGTATCGTATCACATCGTATCACATTGTACCGTATCGTATCACATCGCATCGTAGTGTATCACATCATATTGTATCGTATCGTATCAAGCCATGCCATCTGACAATAAAGTTCGCAGTATAGCATCACATCATATTATATTGTATCGTATCGTGTCGCATCGCATCACATTGTATTGTATCGTATCGTGTCGCATCGCATCGCATCACATCGTAATGTATCGTATCGTGTCGCATCGCATCACATCGTATTGTATTGTATCGTATCGTGTCGCATCGCATCGCATCACATCACATCGTATTGTATTGTATCGTGTCGTGTCGCATCGTATCACATCGCATTGTATTGTATCACATTGTATCGTATCGTATCACATCGTATCGTATCGTATCGTACCGTATTGTATTGTATCACATCGTATCATATCGTATCGTATCACATCGTATCGTATCGTATCGTTTCGTATCGTATCACATCTTATCATATCATATCGTATCGTATCGTATCATATCGTATCATATCGTATCGTATCACATCGTATCGTATCGTATCGTTTCGTATCGTATCACATCTTATCATATCATATCGTATCGTATCGTATCGTATCATATCGTATCATATCGTATCGTATCACATCTTATCGTATCATATCGTATCGTATCGTATCGTATCATATGGTATCGTATCATATCGTATCACATAACATCATATCAGATGACATCGTATCGTATCGTATCACATCGTATCGTATCACATCGTATCAGATGACATCGTATTGTATCGTATCACATCGTATCGCATCGTATCGTATCACATCGTATCATATCGTATCACATCATATCATATCGTATCACATCGTATCGTATCACATCGTATTGTATCGTATCACATCGTATCGCATCGTATCGTATCGTATCACATCGTATCATATCGTATCACATCGTATCGTATCACATTGTATCGTATCACATCGTATTGTATCGTATCACATCGTATCGTATCGTATTGTATCGTATCACATCGTATCGTATCGTATCACATCATATCGTATCACATCGTATTGTATCGTATCACATCGTATCGTATCGTATCGTATCGTATCACATCGTATCGTATCACATCGTATTGTATCGTATCACATTGTATCGTATCACATCGTATCATATCACATCGTATCGTATCACATTGTACTGTATCATATTACATCGTATCGTATCACATCGTTTCGTATCACATTGTATCGTATCACATTGTATCATATCACATCGTATCGTATCACATTGTACTGTATCATATTACATCGTATCGTATCACATCGTTTCGTATCACATCGTATTATATATCACATCGTATCATATCACATCGTATCGTATCACATCGTATTGTATCATATCACATCATATCGTATCACATCGTATCATATCACATTGTATTGTATTATATTGTATTGTATTGTGTCGTGTCGTGTCGCATCGTATCACATCGCATTGTATCGTATCACATCGTATCACATTGTACCGTATCGTATCACATCGCATCCTAGTGTATCACATCATATTGTATCGTATCGTATTAAGCCATGCCATCTGACAATAAAGTTCGCAGTATCGCATCACATCATATTGTATCGTATTGTATCGTGTCGCATCGCATCGCATCACATCGTATCACATCGTATTGTATTGTATCGTATCGTATCGTGTCGCATCGCATCGCATCACATCACATCATATTGTATTGTATCACATTGTATCTTATCGTATCGTATCACATCGCATTGTATTGTATCACATTGTATCTTATCGTATCGTATCACATCGTATTGTATTGTATCGTATCGTATCGTGTCGCATCGCATCGCATCACATCACATCATATTGTATTGTATCACATTGTATCTTATCGTATCGTATCACATCGCATTGTATTGTATCACATTGTATCTTATCGTATCGTATCACATCGTATTGTATCGTATTGTATCGTATCACATCGTATCGTATCATATCGTATCACATCGTATCGTATCGTATCGTACCGTATTGTATCGTATCACATCGTATCGTATCGTATCGTATCACATTGTATCGTATCATATCACATCGTATCGTATCATATCGTATCACATCGTATCGTATCACATCGTATCGTATCACATCGTATCGTATCACATCGTATCGTATCACATCGTATCGTATCATATCGTATCGTATCATATCGTATCACATCGTATTGCATCATATCGTATCACATCGTATCCTATCGTATCCTATCGTATCACATCATATCAGATGACATCGTATCGTATCACATCGTATCGTATCATATCGTATCACATCGTATTGCATCATATCGTATCACATCGTATCCTATCGTATCCTATCGTATCACATCATATCAGATGACATCGTATTGTATCGTATCACATCATATCAGATGACATCGTATTGTATCGTATCACATCATATCAGATGACATCGTATTGTATCATATCACATCGTATCGTATCAGATGACATCGTATTGAATCGTATCACATCATATCGTATCGTATCACATCGTATCGTATCGTATCACATCGTATCGTATCACATCGTATTGTATCATATCACATCATATCGTATCACATCATATCGTATCACATCGTATTGTATTATATTGTATTGTATTGTGTCGTGTCGTGTCGCATCGTATCACATCGCATTGTATCGTATCGTATCACATCGTATCACATCGTATCACATCGTATCACATCGTATCACATCGTATCACATTGTACCGTATCGTATCACATCCCATCGTAGTGTATCACATCATATTGTACCGTATCGTATCAAGCCATGCCATCTGACAATAAAGTTCGCAGTATCGCATCACATCGTATTGTATTGTATCGTATCGTGTCGCATCGCATCACATTGTATTGTATCGTATCGTGTCGCATCGCATCACATTGTATCGCATTGTATCGTGTCGCATCGCATCGCATCGCATCACATCGTATTGTATTGTATCGTATCGTGTCGCATCGCATCGCATCGCATTGCATCACATCGTATCGTATCACATCCTATCGTATCATATCACATCGTATCGTATCACATCGTATCGTATCACATCGTATCGTATCGTATCGTATCACATCGTATCGTATCACATCGTATCGTATCACATCGTATCGTATCACATCGTATCGTATCGTATCACATCATATTGTATCACATCGTATCACATCGTATCACATCGTATCAGATGACATCGTATTGTATCGTATCACATCGTATCGTATCGTATCACATCGTATCGTATCACATCGTATCGTATCACATCGTATCGTATCGTATCGTATTGTATCGTATCACATCGTATCGTATCGTATCACATCATATCGTATCATATCGTATTGTATCGTATCACATCGTATCGTATCGTATCATATCATATCATATCATATCACATCGTATCGCATTATATCATATCACATCGCATCGTATCCTATCGTATCACATCGTATCGTATCGTATCATATCATATCATATCATATCATATCACATCGTATCGCATTATATCATATCACATCGCATCGTATCGTATCCTATCGTATCACATCGTATCAGATGACATCGTATCGTATTGTATCGTATCAAATCGTATCGTATCACATCGTATCAGATGACATCGTATTGTATCATATCACATCGTATCGTATCGTATCGTATCGTATCGTATCGTATCACATCGTATCGTATAGTATCACATCGTATCGTATCACATCGTATCGTATAGTATCACATCGTATCGTATCACATCGTATTGTATCGTATCACATCGTATCGTATCACATCGTATCGTATCACATCGTATCGTATCGTATCACATCGTATCGTATCGTATCGTATCGTATCGTATCACATCGTATCGTATCACATCGTATCGTATCACATCGTATCGTATCGTATCACATCGTATTGTATCGTATCACATCGTATCGTATCACATCGTATCGTATCGTATCACATTGTATCGTATCACATCGTATCATATCACATCGTATCATATCACATCGTATCATATCACATCGTATCATATCACATTGCATTGTATCATATTACATCGTATCGTATCACACTGTTTCGTATCACATCGTATTATATATCACATCGTATCATATCACATCGTATCGTATCACATTGTATCGTACCACATCGTATTGTATCATATCACATCATATCGTATCACATCGTATCATATCACATCGTATTGTATTATATTGTATTGTATTGTGTCGCATCGTATCACATCGCATTGTATCGTATCGTATCACATCGTATCACATTGTACCGTATCGTATCACATCCCATCCTAGTGTATCACATCATATTGTATCGTATCGTATCAAGCCATGCCATCTGACAATGAAGTTCGCAGTATCGAATCACATCGTATTGTATTGTATCGTATCGTGTCGCATCGTATCACATCGTATCACATTGTACCGTATCGTATCACATCGCATCGTAGTGTATCACATCATATTGTATCGTATCGTATCAAGCCATGCCATCTGACAATAAAGTTCGCAGTATCGAATCACATCGTATTGTATTGTGTCGTATCGTGTCGCATCGCATCACATTGTATTGTATCGTATCGTGTCGCATCGCATCGCATCACATCGTATTGTATTGTATCGTATCGTGTCGCATCGCATCGCATCACATCACATCGTATTGTATTGTATCGTATTGCATCGCATCGCATCACATCACATCGTATTGTATTGTATCGTGTCGCAGCGTATCACATCGCATTGTATTGTATCACATTGTATCGTATCGTATCACATCGTATTGTATCGTATTGTACCGTATTGTATCGTATCACATCGTATCGTACCGTATTGTATCGTATCACATCGTATCGTATCGTGTCACATCGTATCACATCGTATCATATCACATCGTATCGTATCACATCGTATCGTATCACATCGTATCGTATCACATCGTATCGTATCGTATCACATCGTATTGTATCATATCGTATCACATCGTATCGTATCGTATTGTATCGCATCACATCGTATCAGATGACATTGTATCATATTGTATCGTATCACATCGTATCGTATCACATCGTATCGTATCACATCGTATCGTATCACATCGTATCAGATGACATCGTATTGTATCGTATCACATCGTATCGTATCGTATCACATCGTATCGTATCACATCGTATTGTATCGTATCACATCGTATTGTATCGTATCACATCGTATCGTATCACATCGTATCGTATCACATCGTATCGTATCACATCGTATCGTATCACATCGTATCGTATCACATCGTATCGTATCACATCGTATCGTATCACATCGTATCGTATCACATCATATCGTATCACATCGTATCGTATCACATCGTATCGTATCACATCGTATCGTATCACATCGTATTGTATTATATTGTATTGTATTGTATTGTGCCGTGTTGCATCATATCACATCGCATTGTATCGTATCGTATCACATCGTATCACATTGTACCGTATCGTATCACATCCCATCGTAGTGTATCACATCATATTGTATCGTATCGTATCAAGCCATGCTATATAAGGAATCATAATGCACTCATAATGCTTTATGACCATGCTTATAACAACACATAATGGGTATTGATGCATTGTTCAACAATCATAAAACATATAATTTACAGTTATAGTGCAGGCGCCTTATGGAAGTTTATGACTAGTTATCAGAAAACCTTTTAATCTTAAAGGGACAATATGATGTGATACACTACGATGATATTCAAGTTGTCCCATTAAGATTAAAAGGTTTTCTGATAACTTATGATAGATAACTTGTCATAAACACTCACAAGATGCTTTTATTTATAGTTCATCATAACTTATATCTATAATGTTTTATGAATGCTGATAATGCATTATGTGATCTTGTAAGCATGGTCATAGGGCATTATGAGAGCAATATAACTCTTTATAAGTGCCATTATAACGCACTATAGCAGTCATGGAAGGTCCGATCGATATATTTGTGAAGATAATGGCTACCAGACAGCGCTCTTCTTCACAGAGGCTAAATTCTCCATCTGACTTGTGATGACATGCTGCTATGAGCTTTGTATAAAAACCCAATAAACGGTAAATCCTCCCAGTGAGCCCAGATGTGCTGATGGCTTCCAGAAAAGGACCGGAGAGAAACCTACCAGCCTGAAGCTAGGTGTGCACCGCTTCACTTCCTGGCCTTTAATTAGAACCAAATGAGAACGAGCAAACCCCTCACCCCCACCCCCCCACCTCTCCCCTCCCTACCCCCACCCCCCCTCTTTCTACTCTTAATTGACTTAATGGTTGAGTGCTGCCATGCCCGGCTGGAGCTGGGAGGAGAGCCTCATTAGCACTCTGCTTTTCACCGGGAACTACAAAACAAATCATCAATAGGCGAGCGGACAAATGCGCTTGTTAAAGACTCCAAAGGTTAATTACGGATCAGGTCCGACCACATTTTGAAGTTCGTTACACCCATTTATACTCTCAGAGGGTCTTTTGATCCGTGTTACCCGTGATGCAGACGCTCCGGGAATGATCTGACCATGGCGGGTTTTTGGGGGAATACTGGGCAAAAAATCTGTTGCAATCTTGAATCAAGAAGAACCAAAGGAATGGGAAAGAAATTCAGCTGCTCTTGAAGAAAAATCGACAAAGCTTTAAAGTAATAATCTGACATTTTCTTATAAATAAATGTCTGTTTTGCTACTTTCTATCACTGATTGCTATAACACAATAGTGATTCAACCTATATCCAGTTAATGAAAGCTTTTCCATTGTCTGTTCTAAACACCCGGTGTCTGGTAGCTCTTTCCTGGGAAAAATCCTCTGCCTCATATGAAGTCATGCGTTTTATGTTTTTGCGTTGCACTTCCCAGAGATTACCTGTCAATCAAACTGTGTGCAGCAAATGTGTCACTTTCATGAACTATAGGGTGAATCACTATTGTGTTATATCAATAGAGAGCTGCAAAACAGACATTTATCTATATGAAAATGTCACTGATTGTGACTTTAACAGGCCATTTCTTAGATTGTTGTTGTTGAAAATGACAAGAAAAGAAGTTCCTTTCCTTTTGTTTGGTCTTTTCCTCATGAAAAGAAAAAGGAATGACTTCTCTGCTATGTTGCAAATTACATTCACACTCTAACTCACTGTGTAAATTGAGGGTTTGATTTCAGTTTCAGTTCATTTATATAATTGTAAGCCCTTGCCTGTTTGATTTCAAGAGGAAGTTACATTACATCTTGAAATAGAGAAAACGTGAAAGATCTCATCATCAAACCTATCCATGAAAGCTGACAAGTGGACTAAGTGGGTCCTACTTCTGCATTGTTAATGTGAGTGTTGGTTGTAGCGCATGGGATAATCTGCCATATCAGTTTACCAGCCATTACTCCCATTATTTCCTCATAAACCCGCTTAGTCACTTCTCATTATTAGATTTATAGGAGTTGTAATTCCTTGAAGCTGTACTGTGGCAGGATGGAACTGCAGCCACATACAGACGGTGTTGTGACTCATTTGTCCAGTTAAGGACTTCAGCCTCTCCTGCGTCTTTGATTAGTTTGGACAAGCCAATAAGACCGGCTCCGGAGCTGCATGCATGCCAATTCCGTGTCACACTGAAAAGGTTTTTTGTTTTATGTCAAATCAGATTTGCATTGCACAAAAGGTGAAATGGAAGCAATTTTATTTTCCTACTTGAATGGCAAAATCACTGTTGAGTTGTAGAAAGTTGTTGAATTCCAATCCAACCCCTAATGAGACAAAAAAAACTCTTGTTTTAAATATTCATGTGTAATTTTTTGGTTTGTGATTCTCTTACCACTACCTTGATAAAAACTTAATGTCAAGATTGGCTATGCTGCTCCAGACCAAAAGCCCTCCGCTATGTGCCCATGTTTTTAAGTGAAAAATAAATTGAGTTATGAAATGCAAGAAACTCTCATCAGCCAGACTGTTAAAGATTTTTTATGTAAAAATCCATCTGTCTTATCAGTCTAAGTCACAAAGTGTAGCTGCAACAGAGAGGAGCGTCCCATCCACTGATTGAGATTTGCCCAGATTAATTTCTGGTGTCAGTATGGACACTGATGGGAAATGTTCTCCACACAGGAAGTGATGAATCTACACTTAAGAGTGAAATACAGAAGTGTCTCCTAAACAGCAGTGAAGCACTCCATCCAGAGAAAGCAGGACTCACCAACAATGGCTGAACCTCTTCACCACCTCACACTAAGAAGAAATTTAGTTTACAGGATTTGTGGGTAATGAAGTCCTTCAAACTTTCCAAAATTCAAACCGTTATATCCTGCTGCCACATGGGGCCGCCAAAGTGCAAAATTGACTAGTGCATTTTTAAATTAACCTAAACAAGTTACTCACTGTCTATATAAAGAGCATCTTCCAGCATATCACATAAACCCACATACAGCTGAAAAGAAATTGTCCTCCACAGGTGGGATCACTGTACTGTCTGGGATCAAATGTAAAAGAAAACCCACCAGTTGAATAAAGGTAGAATTATCACATATGACATGACATAATGCAGTCAATAGGGCAGCCAAAGCTCAAAGCTATGGATTTCCCAGTGGTTGAATGAACTGGACTGTTTATATGGGAAACCAAACACTTCATGGGTTTAAATCTTGTCTACTAGCTGAAATAATGTAAAAAAAATAAAAATAAAACAGTGAATAGAGGCCAAGTCAGTTCCTAATACCATCATTGCACTATATGGGTGGATCTGTAAATATTCTAATGTAATTCTAATGCATTTAGACCATGGGACACTAAAACTAACACCCAGGACGTTAGTAATACTACCACTACTACTACTACTACCACTAATAATAATACATATTAATCTATACTTGTGTCTCATTAGAATCAATTCAAGTTAAGGGCCTTCCAAGTTGGCCTTCTACAGTTGAAGATGGTGATGTAATAGCGCCATCTAGTGGAGAGTACAAATATTGTTATAGCTGAAAGAAGGCTGAGGAGATTGACTTGAAAATCTTACCCAGTATTTCCAGCTGTAACCTTCTCCTGTCTGTCATTTAGGTAGAAATTAGTTTTTTATGAATGTAGTACTATTATCACTTTCTGAAATTATATTCATAATCACAGGTCTCCTGCTTTTCTGTTTTTTTTTGTGATCAAATTTTTATTGGCCATATGCTTTTTTTTTTACACACAAACACGAGAAAACAAACATACAAAAACCACATACACCTACATACTCATAAACATACACTCAAGTCCCCACTCCCCACTGCTTTTCTGGGTTTGTAGATAATTTTACTAAAAGATACATTTTATTTTATCACAAAGAAAAGTGTTGAATCTGTCACAAACTTCTTTATATTGTATGGTAAATTGTATTATTCAAGAATGCGAATATTCTGATTCAAACATAATTCAGCATATTTCAAATAAAAATTAACCTCCTTAATAACCTCCCTCAGATCAATCGATTCAACTGCATTTTATTTTGAAATTAAACATTTTTCCATCACTCCTATCTCATATTTTCCATCCTCTCCTTGCAGAAATGTACAATTATTTGATATTGTAATATTCTGTGACCTTATTTTTGATTGAATGTTTCAGTTTTCTATCTTTACCTCAAATGTACATTAATTTTTCAATAAAAATCTGAAAGTTAAAAAAATAGGTTTTACTTTTCTGGAGAAATGTAACTAACCACATCCACAGCTAAAACTGGCAGTCATAGATCTGACTTCAAATGTCTTTCATGCAAACAAGCCTTCAGAAGTGTGAATAAACCATCCAAACACCACAGGATATAAAATGGTCACCGATTGTGCCAGCCCAGTCTTTATTGAAGAATCCAAAAGTGACTACAGTAGTGTTTCCCCCCCAAAATTATTTCAGTCCAGTTGTATAATCAAAATGCTGCACATGCTTTGCAATTCATGCCAATACAGAATGAGAAGTTTAAATGGCCCAGTAAACAGTAGGCTGCCGTTCAGTCTTAGTTTAAATTGATCAAATGTACTCAACATTTTAAAAAAAAATTAAAAAATAAAAAACAATGGAGCAAAAGCATGCCATGACATCACAAGCACGCTGTGGCTGTCCTTTGCTTTTTGTTGACTGAGTTGGATTCTTTCAAACCGGCAGCTCTGGCTTCTGATCTTAAAGTTCACGCTAAAGATTAACTTAAAAAGACAGCTAATGCCAAACATGTGCACCATCCACATTTGAGTCTTATTTATGTACAAGGCCTAAACAAAAGAGGCAGGCTCATATGAACAGATGGAGCTTCAAACTGAAAATGAGGACTGAAGGGACAGAACTGTAGATGCACAATACCTTGGAGCTTTATTATAACACCACTTTAAACATGGGAATGCCACAAAAGTTAGCGAGATTAAACAGAACACACAGAACTGCAGCACCAAAAAAAAAAAAAAACAGAACACAAAAAACGAGCTTCTCTGAAGCCACTTTAAAAAAATACCCCAGGTGAGTAAGCAAGCTCAACCATACAAATAACTCCTAAAAGGTGAACTAAGCTAAAGACATTGAACCATTTGATGCAGACTTCGTCCTGAGATGGCACAACTTCCACAGCGCTTCAGGTTATACAGTCTTCTGCTGGCCCTTCTTTCCAATCAGAGATTTGTGGATGTGGGGGATGACACCTGGAAAACAAAGATAAGGTTATTATTGTAAATTAAAACCAAGACTAGGTGTTAAAAAATAAATTGTAAACGGAAATAAAATGTAACAAAAAAAAACAAAACAAAAAAAAACTTGTGGGAAAACAAACTGAAGTACAACTATCTGTCTACTTGTAAAACTAAAATATATACACCCATCAAATGTTTTCAGTTTATTTTGCTGATGTGCAAGGGGAAAACATGAATTTTGGGCAGAGAAACAAATGAAATTAAATAAATTTAAAAAATAATGTCTGATTCATTGTTTACATTACACAATACCTGTTGCAAACAAAAAAAAAAAAACCTATTCTGAACTTGTCATGCCTTTAAATAAATAAGACTACAAAACCCACAGTGAACTAAAACCAACATTGAGATTAAAATACAGACACCAATGACAAACCCAAAACTACAATAACCCTGGTCGCAGTTTAGTGAAAACGTTCAACCAAACCAATGACTCTAAAGTACTTGGAGATGAGTCAACAGTCTACTTACCACCACCAGCGATGGTCGCCTTGATGAGTGAATCCAACTCCTCGTCTCCTCTAATGGCCAGCTGCAAATGGCGTGGAGTGATGCGCTTCACCTTCAGATCCTTTGATGCATTTCCTGCCAACTCCAGAACCTGAGGGCGCAGAGCGAGTGCACGCGCGGTTAAGTAGAAGCAAAACAGAGCGCTCCAACGGTGCTTGGTTTTTAGAGCAAGGTGTTTAGGTAGTAGTTTAACTAGTGTTACCTCGGCGGTGAGGTATTCAAGAATAGCCGCGCTGTACACCGCTGCGGTGGCTCCAACTCTGCCGTGGCTGGTGGTTCTGGACTTAAGGTGTCTGTGGATACGACCCACGGGAAACTGCAACGATAAGAGATAAGGCTGGAGGTCAATTCGGCGAAACAAAGGGTTCACTGGCCGGACGTGCGGCGACGACCGCCCGCTAGTCAACCCCAGCTGTGTTTAGAAACGATATTAGCTCGAGTGTAGTTACGCACAACAGAGGCAATGAATGAACTTCAGTTGACAAACCTGCAAGCCTGCTCTCTGTGAGCGCGAAATAGCCTTCGTCTTGGTCTTCCCGGAGTCTTTACCTGCTTTACCACCAGCCTGGAAAAACACAAACATTAGTAGCAAGCCTGCCTCCCGGAGACACAGCAGCCAGGTCGCCTATATATTTAACAAGGTGACGCTGAATACTTGCTGGGTAACGTTAGCATTAGGTTGCCAATTTTACCGCCCCGTCTAGCTACAATCTGCAGCCTTCCTATCGATTGCCCAATGCAGTCAAGTAACGTTCAGTTAGCGTGCTAAGCTAGGATAGCAGCTAGCGCTAGCGGCTATTCACTCCAGTACATTGGCGGCTGTTTAATATAATTTAACGCCAACAAATGCTTATGATACATAGTCCAGCGTTCTGATAAGTCGATAAACAGGCGTTAAATCCTCACCATAGTTAAAATCTTCAAGTAATTTCTGATGCTGCAGCACAAAAAAGACGGGTAGCTTTCTGCCGATTATTTGGTTTGAACTACAACGCCCGCCTAGAACTGTCCAGGATATATAGGAAACCGCTTCATCCGGGTAACTAGAGGCACGGCACTAGCCAGTTGCGTCTAGTCTTTTGTTTCTTGGCGTGGCGTTCAGCCAATCAGGAAGAGAAGAGCGCACTGTGCGGGAAAAGTAATTCACACTGGCGCAAAGTGAGCTGGGTAATGTAGTTATGGCATTTTAATTGTTTATTCCCACCGTCTTCCTATCCCTTGCAAAAAGAAGAAGTTGGTTTGAAGTCAGAAAATAGGCATATTTCACATTAAAGTCATAGTTAATTTAGTAATTGAAAATACGTACAGTATTTTAAGTTGTTTAAAATAATTTTGATGACAACATCCGTTAGGCTATTTTGGTTACACGGCTAGGTTAAAATACTGGTTCAAATTGTGGGCAAAATGCATTTTATTAATCTGTTTCTACTCCTTAACCCACACCCTTGTGTATTCATATGATTTTAGCAGCAATGTAAATTTATGTCAGGCTAGAAAGTTAATTAAACTGGATTTAAACTGTTCAATACATCCCTGGGTTTAATTTATACACATATCTTGGTGGCCAGGAAAGCATGGCAATTAAATGGCGTTTAAATAGAGTTTAACTGGACAGCCTACAGCTTGCCATGTGAACACTATTGCAGGTACAAGGCATTTTTTACTAAAGGATGTTGTTGGTTATTTCTGAAAAAGCCCCCCATCCCTGAATGTGTTCCCTCAGTATTAAAGTGGTAATCCTTGAGTTCCTCGTTTTGTTTTTTTAATTTTGTATCCATCTGTGGTGTTTCTGCACTGCACTTCCCAGAGATCACTTGTCAATTAAACAGAGTGGTCAGTACTTCTGTGGATTTTCTGTTGATGAAGTTTGAGTTTCTGTTCACTCTGAAAAACCCCACTGAGGTTTACCTCAACCAATCAGATTATTTCTGCCTCCAGAGCAGCTCTGCCTCGGAGAAATGTTTGGAGAACTAAAACTCCAATCTGCACCTTTTTCACATTTGTATAACTTGTTATTTTAGCAACTGTTTTTCACCCAATTTACCCCCCTACCACTGTTCATTTGTTTGCCTACTTTGTGTTATTTTGTTATCAGATTTATTGGAAGACAGCTGTAATCTATATGATAAGGTGCTTGCTCTGGATTTCCTTGCTCTTCCCTGCCTAGTTGTATATTATCAACACTTCTTTTCTGTTTTCTTGTGATCTGTGAATGATGAAATAAAAGGCCCAGTCCACTGAGTAATGGTTCCTCTTCAGTCTTCCTCTCCCACAAGATGACAGATTTGTCTCTGACTGGCCCAGATAGGGACAGCATCATTCATGGGGGGGCTGACATGTTTACTGTTGTCTTGTTCATTAGTGCATTTCCAACCTATTTCCACTAGGTGGTGCTGCAGTTCTTCTAAAGTAAGTGTGAGTTACCATGGGAAGAAGTGACCCAAGAAGTGGTTACAGTTATTCAGTATCAGTTACATTGTCCACATTTGATGGCAGTAAGAATCATGTCAGCGATGTTGATGGTAAAGCCAGTAGCATCAGTGATAATACTGGAGCCAAGGCCTTCAATAGTATCAAACTGCTGTGACAAGGTGTGGCACTCTCATACCTTAGTCTAAGTCCAAATTTGATCTAGTAGTATTTAGCATTATAATGGAAAGTAAATAGCAAAAATTGCTACTATGAATGGTCCAAAATACTATACTATAAAGCCAAAATAAAAAAAATAAAAAATTGTTTCAAAAGATTGGAAAACCCAACAAGAAAGTTTGAATTTGGTTGAATTGGTCCTATTTTAACCTATACATTTTATTATCTGCCATTTTCACTGCTCTATTTCCTTCATTTTCATTTTGTTTTTATGATGTTTACCCATTTACCTATCTTTTTTTCACATTTTTGATTTTCCTAAATTTTGTTTATTGTAATCTTTGTTTCCTCATTTTATTTCACTTAAACTCTGTTTATCTGCCTTATTTACAGAATAGAGTTTACCACTTTTTTAGACTAATATAACTCTTTCTGAAGTAAATTCATTATTATAGTAAGTAGTATCAAAATGATTTAGGTTATATGAGAATAGGGTCTTTTAAAGGGTAAAAAGCATAAATTAATACTCTCTAAGCATGTAATTGATTTTATTCATGTTGGTGTTTGTTTGCCTTGACGATCACTGACTGGAAGTCATAGTTACAGTAGACAGTTGGAGACACAGTTACAGTGTAACTAGTAAAGAGTCATGAAGCCAGAGAGACTCATTCTGCAGTGTTAATGTGTAACAGGCTCCAGATAGGGAGTGTGTGTTTATCAGTGTGTGTGTGTGTGTGTGTGTGTGTGTGTGTGCCACAGACTCGCTCTCAGACAACATGCACAGCTGGTGGTGGGCTGGTCACGTCTAAATCACATACCATTCATTCTCAGGCATACTCCTCTTTCAGCAGTCACTCACTCTCTCTCTCCCTTTGACCTCTGCCTTGCTCTCTCTCTCTCTCTTCCCCAGTCGCTGCCAGTCAACTCTCACGCTCTCCTTCTTCTGTCACCAAGGTTTTAACGGTCTATTTCTGAAAGTCCCTTGCTTTCAAAGTCTCTCTCCCCATTTGCCCTTTGCTATGCGTCCATCTGTTACTGCTTTGACCCCCCAACTCCCTCTTCCTATCCTGCTCTTAGCTTTTCCTTCCATCAATCACTCATTCACCTTTAGGGTCCTTGGACACTCAAGAGTCTTTGATGGGGTTCCAGGGGTTCTTCAGGGGGTTCGAGAGCTCTTTCAAGGAGTTCCAGGGGTCTTTAAAGGGGTTTGCGGGTTTGTTGAATGGGTTCCAGGGGTCCTTGAATGGGTTCCAGGGGTCTTTGAGGGGGTTCCAGGGTCCTTGAGGGGGTTGGAGAGCTCTTTCAAGGAGTTCCAGAGGTCTTTAAAGGGGTTCGGGGGTTTGTTGAATGGGTTGGGTTCCAGGGTCTTTGAGGGGGTTCCAGGGTCCTTGAATGGGTTCTAGGGTTCCTTAAGGAGTTCCAGGGGTCTTTAAAGGGGTTGCAGGGGTCATTGAGGGGGTTCCAGGGGTCACTGAGGGGGTTCTAGGGGTCCTTGAAGGGGTTCCAGGGGTCGTTGAGGGGGTTCCAGGGTCCTTGAATCAGTTCCAGGGGTCCTTGAGGGAGTTCCAGGGGTTCTAGGGGTCCTTGAATGAGGTTCCAGTGGTCATTGAGAGGGTTCCAGGGGTCCTTAAAGGGTTCCAGGGTCCTTGAATGGCTTCCAGGGGGGTTCCAGTCAAATGAGGAATAGTTTAAAGAGCCACTATGCAACATTTTCATGAAAAAATATGGCCTTCTTTTCAGTCAAAATAATGTGTTTGGGCTGAACAAGAGAAAATCCACCCATCACACATCTATTTAGATACACATACAGATTATTACTTTGACACCTTACAGGATTTCTGGGTATTGAAGTCAATTCAGTCAGAATTCAAACAATTACCTCTGGCTAACATTTGGGAGCCAGAAAATTGCCTTGCAAAGATTTAAATTCACTCCAGTTTAATTGACTGAACATACACTTTCCCATACTTCTCACTCTTATATTCTACTCTGTTGGAATTCTTGGCTGTATGTTTTAAAACCCCAGAACTGTATATTATAATTTTATTTTTCTATCCTATTTTTCTTTGATGCATCCTAATACTCTTTGCTGCTGCAACGACCCAATTTCCCCACGAGGATCAACCAAGTTTCATCTTATTTGAATACAGAAACACAGAGAGGAAACAAGAGGTCAGCAGACAGACACACACTGATGGAGATGAGCTGTAACACACACACACACACACACTTGCACACACATACATGATCATCATGGAAGATGCGAACTCTGTGACCGACACGACATGAGTTGAAAACAAAGGAGGCAGCGACCTCAACTCAGGCTCCCTGCTAATGAGTGTGAATATTCATGATCCTCATTGACCCACATGCTTCTGAGCTGATGTCATCACTTCACACTATGACCAATCAAAAGAACGGAATGTCCCAAGTCACCGTACCAAGAGATGATGATGGTTAGTTTGCTTTTTATTAGGGTTAGACTGATATATCGGTTTGCCAATATTGTCTTTGGTTCCGTCTGATATGATGGATATGATGCAGTTTGATTGATTACATATTGATTGTAGAATTGATCAACACTACACTGGTTGTCTATGGGAAGACCTTAACCTGAACTGATTCTAATGAGACATTTTGATCAAATTCCTCACAAGTATGCATGATTATGTTTAATAAATCCTATCATGCTGGGTTTCAGTGGAGAGTTTTAGTGTCCCATGATGGTCTAAATGCTGTTTCAGAGGTTTTTCCACCCTGATAAGAATACAATCTTGAGGGAAATACAGAATCCTTGAACTTTTTGGAATATTTTGGTATGAAAATGATCAAATTTAAAGATGACAAATCATGACAAAATGTCAGCTATTGGCATTTTTAGTCCAAAAATAGCAGTATCGCCCATCAAAAACCCACATCAGTCCAACCCTAGTTTGTTTGTTTGTCTTTAAACCAGTGACCCAGTGGCCTAGTCTTCTCTCCAACAGCTATTGAATCTTTTCCCACCAAACTTCTCTCTCTTTTTCCACTTTATCTGGAGTCCCTATAGGAGGACTGACATCACCGTTTCTCACGCTCTCTGTCCTCCCCTTCTTCCTCTGAGCTCCCCCTCTCTTCCTCTCCCATCCTCTTTGTTTTTCCCCAAGCGGGTTGTAGAAACGCTGTTGGTTTCCTGACCCGCTTTTCCTCTTTCAACTTCATCTATCACAACAACAGCGTTATGTGCAGCGCAAACTAAATTTTATTGGCTGGACATGTATAAACAGGGGTGCGTAGTAGGGTTTGCTGATATATATTGGGATGATGTAGGCCTTTTACTAAAAACTGAATATCAGTCAGTCATGTTTTACCAGAGAAATCATTCCAGTGTGGTGTGTTGGCCAACCCGCTGCAAAAAAATCATTTGTATGGGTTGCAATAGAGAGTTTTAGGATCATATGACGGTCTAAATCAAGGGTTTTCACTCCCATCATCATGCCCTTATTTTTTGCATGTGTCTCCCATCTTTGTCTCACCAATACAGGCCAAGTCATGGCAGAGTGGTGAGGCAGGAAACATTACCTCATGGACCCAAGATGGACCAATTTGAAGACAGGTAAGCGGAGCAAGTTTGCTAGTACCAGCATCTCTACGACCTGTCTTCTTACAAAAAATTTTGGAAAACCTTAGGGACAGATTTGGTATAACAAAAGCAGCTCATAGAGCGTAGGACAGAGCATATTCCAAGTTCAAACCTAACTAATTAGTTACGCTAGTTAGCTAGTCTGACCTTCCAAGTTCAAACTTAGCTAATTAGTTATGCTAGTTAGCTAGTCTGCTGATGTTCCAAGATCATGAATACCAAGTCATGAATGAATGAAAAAATAAATCATTCCCATTTGTATTTTTTAATTCATATTTTGACCACTTTGCCATTCAAGTTTGGCAGTTAGCTAACTTGCACTCCTCGAGATGGTCGAGGAAATCGAGATGAAATTAAAAATGCCTTTTTAACCCTTTTAGATCACATCCCCGATCATATTGTGCACCTATTTAACAATATATGCCAAAAAAAATACAAAAAATCAATTTCTTTGTATTCTTATATCAAAATTCAATCATGTTTTCTTCCTGCAAAACAAAATATGCCGTGTGCTTACGTAAGCATGCCCATAACCAATTTCAACCAATAATATCATGACATCCACCCATCAATCAATCTTCAACTTTTAGCGCACAGAGCTAAGATTCATTAGTTAGCTAGCTAGCAACAGCATAGTACTTCGGTGTGTCTTCGGGTGTTAAGACACGCCCACTTTTCAACGTTCAAATCAAATTCCTCCCAACGTTACGTCCTGCCTGTCTTTCCTGTTTCACTCGGAAATACGTCACGATACGGAAGTTAGATACTCTCGAAATGCCGTTTCATCTCGACTTTAAAACTGTGGTTCTTTGGCTCTGCCCACTGAGGTTTAACTCAACCAATGAGATTATTTCTGCCTCCAGAGCAGCTCTGCCTCCAAGAAATGTTTGTAGAACTAAAACTCCAATCTGCTGATTCTGTTTGTGCTATTTAGTCATGAAACTAGTGCATTTAAACAGAGTAAACAGAGCAAGCAATTCACAATATCCCATCGTGCGGAGAATGTATTATGTTTTCATTCTAATCTCTTAAAGGTCCAGTGGGTGGGACGGGTTAACCAGTGGTTGCTAATGCATGTTATAAGTGTGTTAAGTATGCAGTGAGAGTGAACAAGCCCCCCTCCTCCCCAGCCTTCCAGCGCTGGACCCAGCTGGGCAACCAGTGCAGCAGGACATTGACAGATGGTCCAATGGGATGCTGGGAAGGAGGGAATAAGGGATAGAGAGAAGGATGGATGGAGGAGAGAAGGGGACACTGTTAATGGATGCAGGGAAAGAAGGGATGTGTGGGTGCTGGGGGGGGGGGGGGGGGGGGGGGGCAATCATCTGTTCAAGGGGGAAAGAAAGGAAGAATCAGAGAAAGGGTTGTAAAAGGGAGGCAAAAGGGAACAATGTAGTCCTGCTGACGCCACATTTGCACTTATATAGGCGTTTAGACACGTGTGTGTGCATGCAGACATACACACACATCAACACACAGTGGATAGGAACATGTATATGTTATAATCTGTGAGACAAAATAACAATCCTTGTACAAACATCCAATTTAGAAACTATAATTTATTCAAGCTGGAACAATACTTTCAAATTCAATTAACTTGACAGGGGCATCCATGCATGATAAATTGCACATTAAATGGATTACCTGCTGGCTACCTCATAATGCCCTGCCAAACAGCTTTGTGATTGGCTCACTTTTTGATTATGTCACAAAAGGTGTCTGCAGTGCTCTTATGCTGATTGGTGCATTTTAGCATCAATATACTGTAAGTTTGTGTTTCCTGAAATCCAAGCAATCAATATGCAGGCCTAGGCCCCGCCTCCTGGGGCGTGTGGCCACGCCCATTCTCCGCCGCACCCTCCCGCTGCACCTCCCAAAAGACTCCCGTCAAGCCAGGTAGAATGAAAAACACGACTTCCGGTTATAACTTTCAAAATAAAACCCGTATTGCGGTTCGTATGTTGCAATATATTTTTGAGTAATATGCCAAGTACCAAAGTGAAAACATTTACTTTTGAGAAGCACTATGTAGAAAATTAAAATAGAGTTGTTATTTTTTTCCAAACAGTCCTTTTCACAGCATTATCTATAGCCATATAGGCCAGCAAGGGACTGCCAAAAATAGACCAAGACTCCTCAAATAATTATTTTTTTAGCCTGAAAATTACTTGTCCATAAGGAACTCTTTCATAAATACCATGCACAATAATGCAATTTAATGTTTTAGTATGTATTCTACAGCTAGTTTCAGTCCATATTTAACTTAATGGTTCCATTGATTATTTTGATATGACTTTTGTTGTTCTGTGTACCCTAATACTTGGGTAGTATGGGTGTAGTGTGGGTGTATTCGATTCCGCCTTTTTTTTCCTTGTGTGACATGCAATTTGTTTCCATAGCGACCAGGTGCAGAAGCTGCTATCAGGGAACCAGAGCCAGCCTGTGGCATAAACATTCTATACCATATACCAAAAAAGCAGTGTGCTCCACTAAAAAGTTTTCTCAACTTTAGAAAATGCTCTGCTCTGCCTAAAACGCAGCCAGGCACAGTGCATGGCCTTATTCTTTTTTTTTTTTTTCAAAAGTGACAACTTTTATGCTTTTATTCTGATGGCAAAATCTTATTTTTTTCCCCGGTGTTACTCTGGCTGAGTGTGCGAGCTTGACGCAACTTCCCGAAAGATTGACAGCTCTTACCGCTCTCTTCTCGTAGTGGAAACGATATCTTCCGTTGTGTGAGTGAAGCAACCGAAACTCGCAAAACAGATTTTTCTCGGATTTAATTCTGCACTTTTTAAGTTGTTTACCGGAAGAGCACCGATTGGGAGGTGGTACCGACCGACGGGGTATGAAAGTGGCGAGGACGCTTCAAACAAAGTAATAGAGGAGGTAGATCTGTGTGTTTGATGGCTGCTGGGGATGGAGCCCAGCTGCCGGCCACAGTAGCGGCCAGCCGGAGCGTGGAGAAGGCGCTCGAGGAGGCTGCCGCGAGCGGGGCTCTGAACTTGTCCAACCGAAAACTGAAAGAGTTTCCCCGGAGCGCCAGGAACTACGACCTGTCCGACATTACACATGCAGGTCGGTGCCCTTTTCACCGCTTCCCTTCACTTTTAAGCAAAACTGCTGACTGCTTCGGCGAGCTGGTTGTGAGTCTGTGGAGCGTCTTTTGTTTTATCGCCACCTGCTTTGCCCCGGCTTTCTTCTAACGGCACATCCGTCTTTATCCCCGATACGCTCCGTTGTCTTGGAGAGAACATCACGCCGAACTTCTTTCAAAAGCATGGCATTAAACGTTGCCTTGATTATAAATGTACATACCCCGTAAGATATCAGTTAAGACTGCTTTTAAATAGTTAAGAGACAGTCGCCACTTCGGCACACATACATTCCAACAAACTGCACGTATTTTAGTAAAATGTCAACTTTAAGAATTGGTTCACATCCTTCCACCAAAACATACCGCGGTGGGCGTTAGCGAGCAGCGTGAACCAGTTATAAAAGTTGAGATTTTATTGGAATAAATTGCTGCTTGGTGGTTTATATCTATGCCGAATGGAAGAGTGGCCCCAAACTATCCAGAAAAGGTCCTCGGTCATATTTTACGAGGTACGTACTTTTGCCGATAAGCAAGACAATATTACATTCCAAGATATTGAACGGAGTTTAGCGTAGCGTTCTCTGCTGTCGTCTTTAAGTTGACATCAAAGAAGGGCGGTTAGGTAGGGGAAGAAAAGGTAACGTCAGACAAACAAGTTCCTCTTCCTCAAGATATCTTTTTAGATATGAGCCAGCGGACTGTCTCTGCATTACCAGTCTCCTTCAATGTTTGCCTTTGAGTCTTTATATTTACAGCTTTTTTCATTGGCTTGCGTGTGGTTCACCGTTTTAATTTTATTTTTTGGTTTCAAATAGTTGGTTTTGTTAGTTTTCACAACTTCAGGGGAGAAGCTAGTCACGGTGGCATGGTTTGACAACATGGCAACCTCTTTTGAATGGGCCACCACACACACCCTATCTTTCTCTCTGTCTGTGTGTGTGTTTGTGTGTGTGTGTGTGTGTGTGTGTGAGAGAGAGAGTGAGGCAGAGAGAGAATATCAGTGTTGCTTAATTTCATTCACACACCTCAGACCCATTCATTAGCACTTTAGCCCAGTTACATAGGACTTTGGAAATGCTGTTGTCATCAATAGATTTCTACAATCAGCAGTGGGTGAGACTTGTCAGAGGAGCGCTGTGTATGTTAGTGTGGATGACGTTGGAGATTAAAGGGGACTACCTTGGCCTCGCCTTGTTGAAAAGAGGATTACCCCATCCAGGTTGCTGAAATCAATCTGGCTACCCAGCGATTTAAAACAACACCCCCCATCCTCCGCCGCTGCTTTCTGTGCTCTGGTAATTATGACCATCTGCTCAAAACGACCTAGGACTAGGCCTTGTGGGATGAGGAGGCCTTGAACACATACGCACATGCAAACACCTGCCATCTGAGTAACCCAACAGTAATGACTATGGGAGTGATGAATGTGTCCCATACCTAGGATAATGCCAGTTGATTTGATTTGGACGTGTTTATCCAAGAGGAGCTTCTTGGATAAACCAGTAACACAACGTAGACCGGTGGTTCTCAAAGTGGGGTCTGGGACGTCCCCCGGGGTCCTTGAGGGGTTTCCAGGAGTCATTGAAGGGGATTCCACAAGGTTCCAGAGGTTCATTAGGGGGTTTCCACGAGGTTCCAGGGGTTCTTGTGGGGATTCCAGGGGGTTAATTCCCACCAAAATGAGGAATAGTTTAATTTCCCTGTAATTTAATTCACTAGAAATTATCCCAGTTAGATAATGTATAAGATTGACTATTGTAATCATAGGTTTCACTCTCACTACTATTATCTCTCCACAGTGCAGACAGACAGTTCTACAATTTAATACAAAATAAACAACTAAAATCTTCCCATATGGGTTCCTGGAACTAAACGTGATCAAATGGAGGTCTGGATTTTCATGTTTGAGATTGATTCCCATTGGTCACGGAATATGGAAGTATCATGGAATTTTGAGGGGTGTATTCCAGACAGGAAAAGTCAGGGAATTTGATAAATTCTCTGGGGAAGTCAAAGAACATGAATATAAATGGAACAAATGTGTTGCCTTTCTCACTGCAATTGGCCTTTGCTTCATCTCCACCTTGTACAATGCTGCTGTTGACATCACTCTGTCACACTGGCACATAGTGACTCATTTTTTATTCAGCCTGCTCTAATTCTAGGGTCATGCGCTTCTATCATGGTAGACATTTAGCCTTGAAAACATGTTTTTCCAGTACCTGCTCTTTGTGATAATTTCTAGTATTTGAGATAATGAGCTGCTTTTAGTTTCAGTTGGATACCTGGTAGTTATGCCCACTCACACAGACATTATAACAAGGCTGAGATGCAGCAAACCTGTCTGAAAAGCCTGCCCCTGCACCTTCTGTTTCAGTGCGTGTGTCAGTCTGTCTGTGTGTGTGTGGGAGGTGACAGATTTGCTGATTCACCAAATTGTAAGTGATGATCGTCAGGTATGGTCTTGCCACGGTCTTCTCTGTGTGTGTGTGTGATTTCTAGTGTCTGACTAAACAAAACAGGGCAGGCTGGGCCACAGTGTGATGTTGGTGCTGGTTGTCATGGGGTGAGAGAGGGGAACTGTGCAGATTAGACTTGATCTGATCTGATCCATATGTTAAAGTGAAGGAGGACAGGACACTTTCAGGTTTCACTAACACTTCACTTGAAGTGCATTGTGATGCATTACAAGCAGATTATAAACCCATTAGAAGCACAGATGAACCTTTCTTACAAAATAATCCTGAAACATCAGAAAATTACATTCAGTTTAATGTTGTGTCATTAGCTATACAGTTGCCCCTTAAGGCTGTGATCAGATAGGAGGCTTTTTTTTCTCCTGTTCAGACACAAAGCTCAGCTGTGAGTATCGCTGGTAACAGAGACAGAAAAAGGTCAAACAGCACAACAAGCGTTACATCGTTCTCGTTTTTATGCAACACAAAGTTTTGACAACTTGCAAGCTATCTAATCAATGTTAGCTAGCTAACCTGAAGTAACAAAGGGGATAACATTGCTGAAAATAAAAATGGACGGTAGAAAGTTGGCGATGTCTCTGCTTGCTCATCCTCCACTTCCATTCTGAAGTGGAGGATGTGGAGAACAGAGCAGCCGCAGGCTTATCATCTCGTCCAAGAGCTACAACTAGATCTCTGTTTCAAGGGCTGGTTTCACACCGATGTAACACACAGCGCGTCTAAAGCTAAGAAAGGTTCCACTTGGAGCCCAGGGCAGCGCCACAAAACACACCACGTCTAAGAAGTGAAGTGCATGGTTTGGAGGCCATTGAAAATAACTGGGGAAAAAACTTGAGGCACGTTCAAAAAATCATCCTACGTGATCACACCCTAAAGTATTCAACCCCCTACTTTTTTGTACATTGTGTTTTATTTATGGTAATGACCATGCACTCACTGTGTGTTTAAAATGCACTTCTGTTAGCTTGTAGTGCCTCATGAGTACCACATCAAGTAAAGTGTTACCTGAACTTCTGCTGAACTCGCTCAATGTTCTCTGGTTCAGCAATTAATCTATTTGTCTGTTTATTGTGCGCAAGGAGACCGATGCTGAGCTGGGTTTGTTGCACACTTTCCCATTTAAGCTTCAAGGAGGCACTGGCCATATATTTTCTTCTTTGCAAGTAAAGGAGCGACTCAGTCATTTGACATGTTAGGTGTTTAGCTGAGCGTCTCATCCAGAGTGAGTTACAGTGAGTGAAGCTGTGTAGAGTTCTGGAAAGAGACGAGTATGGTGGTTGAACTGGGAGCAGGCCGGACTAAGAAGGCCCAGTGGTGTTTATGATAACAGCAACCCCCTCCTCCTTCCCCACTAGAGCAGCTTCCCCTTAGGAAGGTCAAAGGTTCACACACACACACACACACACACGCACACACACACACACACACACACACACACACACAAAGAGAGACTTGGCTTGCCTCCTCCAGAGTGTTTCCCCCCAGTAGCTCAGATCTATTGAAGGGAACAAAGCCCAGCTGTGTGTGTTGTGTGCACCTTTTGCACCCACAAATCTGTGTGTTGTTGCAAAGTGGCATTTAATAAAGAAAGTGATTATTCACAACCCCCCGGTCTAACTGAGGTCTAGCCCTAGCAATAATCCAGATATTGAATTGAGAAAACGTACTTTATTAACAAGGGCTTGCTGGAGCATTTTGTTTTCCTCCTTGTCCGGTCATCTGTAGCAGAAGCAATGAAAATGTTAGTGCACGGAGAGACAGGGAATGGGCACAAAGTTAATAAATGGACCTCCACTCTCATATGACCTCCTGGGGATCTGAGAGACAAGAGCTTCTTGTTGAGAGAGGAAGGAGGGGGGGTTTGTGGGGTGAAGAGAGGAAGCTGGAGAGCCAACAAACGCACTCCATACCACAACTGAGTAGCCCAGCAGCTGACTTATAGAAATAATGAATTGGGGGTAGGGGTTGGGTGGGTAATGGGGGAGGGTGTGTAGAGTAGAGGGTCGCTGCTGTCCATATTGCTGCCATGTTCCCGTAAAGTGGCTTATAATGAGGGTTACAGACCCGATGTTGGCCTTTAATTAAATATCAGATATGGCCCAATCAGTGCGGCCCACCTCTGATATGATGGAGGTTCCTCCCTAACCACACCTAGTCAATATGTTTTATAACTATTATTATTTTTATACTGGAGGAGAGAGACCAGAAAAATCACTCCAGTGTGGTGTGGGAGGATTTTACTCAACAGCTTCCCATAACAAGTTTAGTTGGGGAAAAAAGTGATTTACATAGGGAATATATATATTTTGAGAAAAGGGCCATTCAAGTTTCTTTTTTGACAAATTTTGTACTTGTTGTTCTTGATGCAGACTTTTTTGGCATGAAAATGGTCAAATTTAAAGATATTGAATGTCGCCACAAAATGTTGGCCATCGACAAGCTTCAATCCAAAAATAGCGGTATTGGCTTTCAAAGACTTAGGTCTAGTATCAACAAATATTAGTCTAGTACCAACACCCCTCCTCTTGTCTCTCTGTTCCATCTCTGACTCACACTGTCTGTCTCGGGCTGTCTTCTACCTTTTTTTTTCAGTTTTTCTCCCTTGTGTTTTCTGTCTGTCTCCCTCCTGTTGTTTGAGGCAGAATGAGAAGTCCAGCTGCTAATGTTTCTTTACAGTGATTTATGAATTATGTTTCCGTCTCTCTGTCCCAAGTTCAGACAGTTAGCATCACATCCTGAGGTCAGACCTCTAGGTGATGAGATAGATGGTCTGTGTTGTCACTGGAGTGGTTTGACGATAGGGTTTTTTGAAGGACAGCTGATGCCGATATTTTTCGGTTAAAGCTACTGATAGCTGATATTTTGTGACAGTATAAAATATTTAAATTTGACCATTTTCATGCCAAAAACTCTAAGTATTCAGTGTTTTCCTGATATTTTTTCTCTTGCCTAGGTAGCAAAGCCTCTGTAACAGCTTTTAGACCATCATTGGTCACAAACTCCAGTACTATTACTACTACTAATAATAAATATTCATGCATACTTGTGTGGAATCTGTATAATTTCAGGTTAAGGGCCTCCCATAGACAAGTGTAGTATTGATCAGTTCTACAATAAATAAGTAATCAATCAAAAAACAGCTGGTATAACACTGAACAAAAGATGGAAAAGAACATATTTAAAATCACTTGGGCCTTGGTGTGTGTGTGTTGTTCAGGTTCAGTAGTTGTGAGGTTATGATGGCAACTCCCTGTCATTGAGGTGTGTACTGGGAACTTTCCAGCCCATTTAAAAACACTAAAACACTGTCTTTAGTCAAAACCCTCAAATTCCTCTGTTACCCCCCCCTACTCCCTGCTTCTGCACAAACACCTAGTAAAAAGCTGTTGGTGCCCGGTGCTTCAGCTCAGACTGCACTAGGATTTGACCAATATGGGTTTGAAGGCCCATACTGATATTTTTGGATTGAAGCTGCCAATTTTTTGTGCCAACATTCCAAGTATTCACTGATTCCCATTGAATTTTTTCTTGGTAGGGCGAAAAAGCCTCCGAAACAGCATTTAGACCACGGGACACTAAAGTGGCTTTCACACCTACATCGTTTGGTGTGGATTTTACAAACTTTTTGCTAAGTTTGGATCATTGACAATCTTGTTAAAAAAACTCAAGATCAAATTGGGTTTCTATTTTAGAAACAAGACATGTTTTAATTTTGCCACAAGGAAAAGCCTTGTCATAGCTACATTTCTCCCAATGATTGATTATGGTGATATTGTCTATATGCATGCCTCTGCTACCTCGCTTCAGGCTATAGACACTGTTTACCATGGAGCTTTATGTTTCATTTTAAATGCTAAATCCCTCACACATCGTTGTCACTTGTATGAAAGGGCAGGTCTGACCTCATTACATTACCGCAGATGGTTTCATTGGCACATTTTTATCTACAAAGCCATCATAGGGCAACTTCCTGGCTATTTAAATCTCCTTTTCATTTGTATCAGAAGTTCTTACAACTTGCATTCTCAGAATTCACTACTTTTCACTGTCCCTCACCCTTCCACGGAATTTGGGAAGATGGCTTTATTATTATTATGCTCCATGGTCCTGGAATCAGCTTGAGAATGTTGCAAATCTGGATCACTTCATCCCTCTGGGTGATTTTTAAAGTCTATTGCAGTCTTTAAAAACTGAAGTTTGCAGGTGTTTTACCTGAGAATGTATACTGTGTATATACTGTAATTTGCATCTAGTGGTTTTGTAGTGTATTTTTGTAATGTCTGTTTGCTGCTTTCTTGGCCAGGGCTCCCTTGCAAAAGAGATGGACATCTCAATGGGACTCACCTGGTTAAATAAAGGAGAAATAAATAAATAAAAGCAACATTTTGACGTGTGAATACGGCATGTGGACCAAAAAACCTTTTGTTTGCCAAGAATCGTCAGAGTTGGTCCTCTTCCATTTGGACCATGGTGAGGATAATTTCTGGTGTGAAAACAAATTGGATAGTCCTGACCCAAAGAGAGGAAATGACAAGATGTGCGCAATGTTTTGTTGGTTCACGGCAGGTTGTTTGCGTTGTTTTCATTCAAATTACAGCAAAGAGTTTACGACCCTAGCTAATGCAGATGCACCTAAAGCAGACATCCTGTTGACAAGGGAGTTCCTCTGTCTTGTCAATACTCTTCCTTTTATATATTTTAAGCCTTGAAATGTCACTAGCTAGAGAAAAACCAACCGGCTGCCCCAGAGCGGAAGTACGTCTGACACATTACAGAGGATTACGTCATCCAATGAAAAGTCCCCCAAAATGCTACAGGGTCGTTCAATGGCAATGTGAAATCGCCCTCTGAGTGTCAGTTACATTTTTTTGTACTCCCACCAAAATATCTGTCCAATAGTTCCGCTGGATATTAGGAAATGTGAAACAAAACAGACGAGTACAATGTACCAAACTAGTGAACTTTGATTCAGACTTGAAAAGGACTATTACAGTGTCAAAACACCCTAAAACTTTCCATTGTCACCCAGACTTATGAAATTCGTTGGGTTTCACGCAACTTGTTTTCAGGTCAGGACTAAATGATGATAAATTGGTACACAAACCTAATGTCCTTGTTCCAAAGATGTTGAAATAGGGATGGTAGACTTCAGCTTTTCTTGGCACTCTGTTGGTGCGGTTGGTGTGGGATTTTGGATGAACTTGATTGATGCGCCGCTATGGGACAATTTACAGTTTACAAGGTTAATTTACAGGCTTTTTCCATCTCGACATCCTCGAATGAGTGATTAGTAACGTCTCAAAAACCTACTAAATCAAAAGCTTTCCCTGCTCACCAATGAGATGAATAAATTAAACCTCTCCATCTCCTTGACAAAGTTTCAGACATTTCTGTTGTTTCCCTCCTCCTGTTAAAGGGATGATCTAATGTTTTTCATGGGTTTACACTCTCGGATGTTCGTTGCTCGCAGTAAAAACTGAAATGGGCTAATCAGAATGTTGTTGCCTAGAAAGCTGACTTTACTGGAACCGACTAATCGTCTCATAGGGGGATGGGGGGTTCGAGGTCTCCAGTCCTGCCAGCCAAGCAGAGCAGTGGCTCTTTCTGGCTGCTAGAAACGCCCCCAAAACGCCCTGTGGCTCTTTAGATGTGAGCCAGGGACTAAAAACGGTGTCACAGGTGTGTTTCTTAGACTCAGTGCGAAGATAACAAACTGTAGGAAGAGTGAAAAATAGCCCCTCCCCCCCCTTTTAACAAACTGTCTAGTTTGAGCCTGTCTGTTGCTGGAAAGCTCTCTGGCTAAGCTGATTGAAACTATACAACACTGTCCATTTGCTGGTGGTGTTGAGCAAGCCCTGATTTCAGCTCACTGTCAACCCTGTGTGTTTGTGTGTGTGTGTGTGTGTCTGCGTGCATGCTCTGGGACCAACATATGGATGTACTCTGTGTCAGTTTACATCTGTTCTGTGTCATTTAATGAGACTCTGTGCGCGCAAATTAGTGCAGCATCTAAGCGTGTGTGTGTGTGTGTGTGTGTCTTGTGCAGTGTTCCACCCCCCCGGGTTGTATTTCCTCTGTGCTGCGGATGTGGGTTGTGTGTTCACTCAGTCTTTACTTCTGCTTTCTTTCTCCCACCGTCTGCCTTTCTAGTTGCTTCACAACTTTCTGTCAGTCATTATGTTCCCATTCAACCGTCAAGACAATTTTAAGCAGAGTTTTATTGCAAATGTCACAAAAAATAAAATGCCAATTACGTTTGTTTCCATCAGCTGGGTTGAGTTGGGTCATACAACCATGATGGAGAGGTAGACATGTCAGAAACAACACACATGATATTCTAATGTACCAACTAATGGTCATACAACCATGATGGAGACGACCATCATGACCAAAGCTATTTACCGTATAACTTCTTCTTGACATAAAAACAGTTTTGAGGATTTTTTTTAAATCAAAATTTCCCATTTTCATTCAGCCTTTCTAATTCAGTACATCATAATTTGCATAAAACTACATGGATGGAAAAGTCATGCTGTAATGTACAGTATTGTATGGGTGTTTCTCTCTTTCTCTGTCTTTCTGTCTTTCTCTTCTTGCTGGCTTTTCTCTCTGAACCCTGCTGCTGTGTTTTCCCTTATAGAGCACGGCAGATGGTGGGGAGGGGGAATCCCTTTTCACTCCCAGGGGAAGTAACAAGAGAAAAGATGGAGAGATAGAGAGGGACAGAAGAGGCTGTAGGGCGACCCAGCCAGTGGAGTTCACTACCAGTTAGCCTGTCAGTCTGCCAACAAACATATACTGTGCCATACATAGCCAGGATCCATCCGTCAAACCTCCCAGTCCATTACGAACTCTGCGGGGTTGCCAGTTTGGGGCGGGGGGGAAGGTCAGTGCTTCTCCCTGGCTGCCATAGACACTGCTTTTGCAACGCTGAGTCATGAGGAGAATACCTTGTTGTCTGGCAACCGGATGTCAACAGCAGTTAGCAGAGTGAAGGCATGAAGGTCTCCATGCGCAACCAATTATCAAGCTAGTCAACGCTCTGTAGTACTCTGATGAGTTATGAATCATGGCTGCTGAGCCATGTCTGGTATGGACACTTGTCACTTCCTGCTGAGATGAGGGCAAAGTTGAACTCGGAGGTCTCCTTTGCCAGAACAAGCTTTATTTTGCTGTCTTTTCATGAATTCTGACGCTTAAAGCTACAATATGCAGCTTTTCTCCATGAGGCAGCAAGTGTATTGTTAGCCCCGCCCTCGTCGCCGTTATTTGGTCAAGTTCCCGCCCCAACACTTGTCACTCATCTTCCTGTCTACCTTGAAACTCAGGGGTTTTCCCGTTTCAAAAAGAGGTGTTAGGTGGTGCCTGGCTTTGTCATCACAGCCAATTTAACACCCAAACCCCTTCTATTCCCTTCTATGCTTTTATAAACACCAGTTTTTCGCATAGGCTAACATAAAACTGTCCTAGTTGAGACATTCTTTAGCTTGTGAAATCCAATTTTATTCATATTTCCATGGCTAAGAGGGCCAGAACATACACATGGACCACAAGTTTGTCAGTATTAATTCATCACTTCATTTGTTCCCAATAGGGATGTTTGTAAGTGACTGGGATCTCTCAAGATGGTTGCTATTGCTTTCACAATTCCAAGTATTCCTTAGCCTATGTTATGTAAGGATTGTTATTGTTATGCTTAATACATTTTTAGATTCAGATTAGAATCAGATGTCATTATGTCACTATAGTACAGAGATGGTTGAAACAGATGGGGAAAATGAACAACTGTGTCTCTAAATTGACCACGCATGTGACATCAAGCACACAATCCAGCTGAAATGAGCTGCTGTTGTGATTGGTTGGAATGAAAACCCGCATACCCCTGGCTCTCCATGGCACATGGTTGGAGACCGCTTTCTCTGTCTCATAGCAACACCCTGTTATTTAAAAATTTTCAAGTTTTTTGGGGGGCATTTTTGCTTCATTAGACAGACAGTTCCCAGTAGAGAGAGACAGGAAAGATGAAAGAGAGGGGAATGACATGCATACAAAGGTCCCAGGCGAGATTCGAACCCAGGATGTCACGGCTACATGTATGCGTCTTAGCCAGCTGAGTCACCAGGACACTGGAGTCTGTCTTGTTTTATCTCTTTTTTTCTGTTTACTTGTGTTTTAACACCAGTCCCCCTCCAGGCTCAGCAGCCAGCCATTAGTTAATGGGCCTCCATCCCAGTCCTCCTGGCTTTGTGTTTGTCCCTCACCACTATGTAACGCTATAAGAGTGTGTGTAAATAATCTAATGGTGTGGAGTGGACTGCTTGGTGAATAATGAAAGCTGAGGCCCGGCCCTGTCTGTCTTATGTAACCCAGCAGATCCATTAACTCCCGCAGTGTTTGGTGTCCAGATGGCTGATTCACCGAGGCTGTTGCTACATGATAGAGATGGCAGGGGGCCTGGGAGGGTTAGGAATGGAGAGGTGTAGCCTACATGTACAAGTGTCTGTGTGTGTGTGTGTGTGTGTGTGTGTGTGTGTGTGTATTTCTATCCTTGTGAGAACCAGTTTGAGTTTTAGACCTCGGAGTGAGGGCATTTTTGTGAAGCTAGGTCATTTTGGCCGGTCCTCACTTCTACAAGGGGCAGGATTAGGATTTGGGTTTATGGTTAAAGAATAATGAAAGGATAGTTTTTGCTATCACAAATGATTGTGTTCAAAATTTCATCACTTACCTCACTGTAGAGCTTTCACGCCTCCAGGTCGCCAGGAGTGCTGCTCTCCAATACACACACACACACACACACACACACACAGGGCCAAACCGGTAATCTCCAACAGTGAATCCAAAAAGCGATTAAAGCACATCCTTTCAACACAATAACGATTACACAATAATGCTTTGGCTCTGTGTGTGTGTGTGTGTGTGTATTGACAGCAGCGCTCCCAGCAACCTGGAGGTATGAACGCTCTACAGTGAAGTAAGTGATGAAATTGTCAACACAATCGTCATGATGGTGAAAACTAGGAAAATAAGGCCCAGGTTGAAAATAACTGAAATTGGGTTAGTGTTAGTTTTGGATCAGGACTTGGGTCGAGGTTTAAGGTTGGTTAGGGTTTAGTTCAGTCTAAGCCTTACCACCCAGCCAGGATAATGAATTTCCCCAGTCATCAAAAAGCCCCCAAACTCCCCCTTTCTAATCTACCTCCCCACCTTGCATTAAACTACACTTGATTCAAACAAAAATCCGATAGAGTCCAAGTGTGTGTGTGTGTGTATGTGTGTTGGCAGAGCATCTGTTTCCCATTGGAATGAATACTAGACAGCTAATTCATACCAGGGACTCGCAACCCTTGTTTATAATAATGGCACTCGCCCCCCCAACACACACACACACACACACACACACACACACACGCACAGACACATACTGTATTTTCCCTTTCCCTGCTGTGACCCGTTTTGACACACTTGACACGCACAGGCAGTTACCATGGCGATCGGAGGACTTTCACACTTCTACTGCCTGGTTCATCTGTTCGCCTGTTTGTCACTTTTTTTTAAATTGAAATTTCACATATTTCAGTGTTGTTGATGATGTGTTGGGCTTGTTATTCAGAAAAAGTAATTTATTACTCATTACTTATTTTCAAAAGTAGTATTATTGCTTTATTTATTACTCCCTGGGTGATGCCATTTGTTACACTGCTTGTTATATTGCTTTTCTGTCACTCATCCTCTCTTACTTTGGAAAATCAACGCTTGGTTGTTTCACCTGCGATCAGGGAAACCAAATCGTGGTGACATCCAATATTGTTTGATAAAATCAAACTCAAAAAAGTCAACTTATATATCATTCCTCATCAAAGTAGTGGGAATACTTCCACCCAGAGAAAGTCAACTTTTCTACCATTTCTCATCTTAACTAGCTCAGTGTGAGAGGATGATGACGACTAACTATGAGGTAAACAAATCAACAGATGGGGCTGGGATATAGTTTTTGGCTAATTCCCTTTCAGTCTGATATTTTGTGGAGGTGATTACAAAAGCAACCCATGTTTTTATGGTTAGTAACTAATACCATTCCTGAAATGTAACTAGTAATTTTTACTGGGAAAAGTAATAACATTGCTGCTGATGAACAAATGATCCTTGTACATCAGCTCCTATCTGAGTTATAAGCAGGCTTTGAGCACCTTCTTTTTCTTTTTTTGGATAGTCGATAAAGTTGTGTTCCATTCTATTTTTGGCGCATTACACTACCTAAATGAGGAGGTGTCTATGATCTGACAGCTCTAAATTCATCCTTTTTTATTAAAGTAAAAGTGCAGGCTTTTGTGTTCTTGTCAGGTATCCGAGTTCTCACAGTGCTGGTCGTGCCGCTCCCCTTTTGCATGAACGCACTGAGCGGCTTTGCATACGAGAGCTGAAACACCACCAGCAATCTGTGGGAGGGAAAGAAGAGGGAGGGGGAGGTGGAAAGAAACAAGGGTGAAAGATGGAGGAGAGAGAGAAGATGAATCGATGTAGGAGGAAGGGAAGAAGAGAGACGGAAGGGAGGGCAAGAGAGTCCCAAGTATAATAAATAAGAACAGGGGAGTCACTCCCTATCTTCCGTTGTGCACTGAAAACTCATCTCTTCATCATCCCGCTGAATAATTTCCCTTCTCTACTCACTTTACTTGCTCTAAAAAGAAAAATATCCCTTTTGGCTCTCTCCCTAGCTCTTGTAATATATCTTTTCCTAGCACTCCAGTCTTTCCCTACTCGAAAGGCCCTTTTTTTATGTTCAGACAGAGTGCGAAAAACATGTGGAGGTGTTGCGAATGCAGGCAAAGTCAATGGAAGGAGGCGCATGGAGAGAGATGGATGCAAGTTTGCTCTAGGTGGCATGAAGTGAGGCGAAAAGGCGTTTGGTCCAGTTGACCAACGCCTTTCGTAGCTCCAGCATTCCCATGCGCGCACACACACACACACACACACACACACACACACACACACACACACACACACACACACACACACACACACACACACACACACACACACAAGCTTCTGGCCTAGTTTCGTGGATTTTGTGACGTACTTGTTTTTATCTTTTTTTGTGTCCCCTGGTTCCTGTTAAGTACTTTGAGACAATTTTGTTTGTTAAAAGCACTCTATAAATAAACCCGACTTGATTTGACACATGCACTGTAGTAAGCATGTTCCCTCCCCGTAGTGTAGAATCTAGCTCTGGGCTCATAGCCAGACTAGGTTCATCCAGTCTGCATACAGACATGCATTACTACACATGACATTGCGTGAAAATCCAAATGACTTTCCTTGATTTGAATGTTAGCTCACTTGCAGACTCCAATACAAAGTCACAGGACATCTCTACCACTTTCTCAACTACAACTACATCATGTAGTGCTCACCGTTTCTCACACTCAGGCCTAGACATGCACCAGTCTCTCTCTCACACACACACACACACACACACACACACACACACACCTTTGTTTGTGAGAACCTTCATTGACTACATTAATTCCCAAACCTAAACCTAGTCCTAACCCGAACCTAAACCCTAATCTTAATTCTAATCGTAACCCTTAACCCAAATCCCACTCCTTAACTAACCTTAACCCTTACCTAAACCTAATCCTAATTCTAGTCTCAACCCTAAACTAGCCATGAAGAAGTGAGGAGCAGCTAAATATCGTCACTTTGGAAGATTTCCTTATGACATTTTGTCCTCATAATATACGAGAACACACGCACTAACATAGTTATGGTGTTTGGCCTATATCTACCGTGCCACTTCTCAACTCCTTGTCACCGCCATTGTAACAGGAATCGACAATGCCACATCCTGTCTTACACCAACACCTAGCCGAGGACTTGCGTTGTCATTGGCAACATTTTGAAGTAAACCCAAACAGCATCAGATCAGATGGCAGTCTTGAACACCTCCCCAGCAGTGTAAACAAGCCACACAGGCCAGGGGTGCATAACTGCCATGGGAAGGGTGTGGCTGGGAGGATTACAGAAGATGGGAAGCTGAATCAACACAAGACAGCCGTGTTTTCATTTGTATATTAATCAGTTAATGAGGCTGGCACTGTCTAATCTTACATCAAATATTTGAATACTCTATAATCAAGATCAAGATCAAGAACCTTTTTCAACATGTTACTTGTTTTCTTGGAGGAGGAGCTTGGATTTTCTGTTGATGCAGTTTGAGTTTCTGTAGGTGGCGCTCTTTTCTTTGTCTGTTCAGCCATGGTGGCTATCACTGCTCATGCTAACTACCCAGTTCTTCCACTGTTTATCCCAAAACGTAAAATACATCACTTCCTTTTTTCCCAGGAAAGACCTACCAGACGCTTGATGTTTAGAACAGCAAATGTAAAAGCCTTCGTGAACTGGCTGTAGGGTGGATCACTATTGTTATATCAATTGCCGATAGAGTATTTTTCTTATTTTAATAGGAGGTTATTATGTTAAAGGCTTGAAATAGCTGCACTTGAGGCACTCCTACAGTCAAGACACTCCTTTCAATCAATAGTTCCCAGCATTGCAGAGACAGGTCTTTCCCAACAGCCCCTCTGGCCTTGTGGATTCAAGCCTGTGATGAGCTGCCCTTTAAGTTGAGTCACCCTTCTAGGAGTTTTTGTTGTCTAGGCGTCCTCCCAGTTGGCCTCTCCTATTTTTTTTTCATCCTCTTTTTGGCTGCTCTTCCACTCCTTTGTCCATGCCCTCCCGCTGGTATTATCTGCCTGTTATTCATTCACTCCGTCCCTCCCACTCTAGATACTGTACCTCCCTTCTTCAGAACCTGATATGAGTAGAGTCTCACTTTGTGAACACACACAAACACACACACACACACACACACACACACACACACACAGTGAGGCCCAGGTTCCCTCTTTTCTCGCATTTCTATGTCATGCTGAGGGCTGAGTGGAGTGTGAAGTTTCTTGGCTGCGCGACATGGAATAAATTTCCAAGCTTGATGCTGTTGGACTGGGCACTTCATCAACACCACACAGCACGCGAGATCAGACGGAGGCACAAATTACAAATACACACACACACTCATCACATAGGTAATCCAAACTGAGTAAGCACACACTTCAAAACACAAAGAGAAACGGAGCACCTTATGTACTAGGGTTCTACCGATATGGGCTTTTGAAGGCCGATACTGATATTTTTGGATTAAAGCTGCCGATGTGTTTGACGCCAGTATTCATTATCTTTAGAATTCAGTGATGATGATCACACACCACAATATAGCATTAACCAGCATTCATTACTTCATAAGGTGTGTAACGTATTTTTAGCTAAATATCGGCAAACTGATATCGGTTAAACCCCATTAGAGAGTGAGTTTTAGAAAAAGCTAGTCTGAACATCTCTACTAGCTAATCAGCTTTAAGCAGCTTAATCTGGTCCGTAAAATGAGGTGGGGGTGGGGGTGGGCGATGGGGTCTGAAAGAGGCAGGTGGCCTGCTTTTCTTTCTCGCCCTCCATCCTCGGAAATACTTTTTTTCCCCGCCTCTTTATTCCTCTTTTTATTCTGTTTCTCCTTCTCTAACTCCTATCCCTTCCCTCAGGACGGAGGGAGAAAAGCTTGGACTTTCCTTGGCTTTCTTTCTCTTTCTGTCTTTCTCTCGTTCTGCCTGTCTCTTTGGTGTCAGACGTTTATGTCTGGATCATCACAATGTCTGAGCACGGAGCTCGATTATTAGCATGTTTGTGGCCTCGACTGACAGCAAAATGTCTCGGTGATGCCATTCCCAGGTGACTTTGTTTTCCACATCATCCTGGTGAGCAGTCGGTAAACACCTAAGCCACAAACCACAGGAGCTACACACCTTATATTCACCATAGTAACAAGGGTTTGACTGATATGGGTCCCTAAAGGCCGATACCAGTATATCTGGACTTAAGATGCTTATAGCTGATATTTGTGCTGATATCAGTATCTTTAGATTTGACCATTTTCATGCCAAAAAAATCCATAAAATGACAAGTATGAATTATATTCTTATCATGGTAGAAAAGCTTCTGAAACAGCATTGAGACCACTAAAACTCTCCATTGAAACCCAGGAAAATAAGGTATTCATCTTAATAATGTGTTCACGCATTCTTGTGTGTAATCTGATCAAAATGTCTCATTAGAACCAGATCAGGTTCCCATAGACAACCAGTGTAGTATTGATCAATTCCACAATAAATATGTAATCTATCAAACTGTATCATATCCATCATATCAGAGTTGGACCACACTGACTGATTTTTTTGAAAATCATTTTTATTAAAGGACAATATCAGCCCAGATATCAGTTTAACCCTGACAGTAACTAATCAATCAGTCCGCCATAAGGTGGAGAAGACTATAGCTTCTCCACCTTTTGGCATAATTAGTTTACAGGACCAGTCTTATGATGACACTTGAAAGCTAATAAGGTTTGCAAAGAGATTAGAGTGTTAATTGGCTTTGACAGCACACAGCAGTTAGAGCTTTTAATTATAGTGGTTTGGCTACTTGAGCTTGTGCTTGGTGTTTGCACAACTGTACTTCCTTCTGCAAAATGAAACGAGACTTTGGAACAGTAAAGAACTGGCCGATTGCGTCAGTGCGATTTTACACTACCTCAATGAGGCCTCGGGTAACGGAATACGACGTGGAATATGAGACTGTTGTTGCCTGTATTTTTTCCAGTGAATCTGTTTTTGAGATATGACTGCAGCCTTTGTTTCTATGCAAGAGTATGCCCATGTGATGTCTGTTGATGAGGCTGTCATCGTGTATTAAGGGACTCCGGGGCTTAAAAGAGCCCCATTAACAGCAGTGTTGTAACTCCTGCAGGTCGACGGGTCACCGGTGATGTAAGTCGCTGGCGTTGATCCTCCTCCATCACGACCTGACCTGTAATTAGACACAGTGTTCCGTTCTGAGAGACCAATCCTCATTTAGCTGATCCTTTGAAATCCTCCAACATTGTTTTAGGCCATATGATCTGGCCTCATGGTTAGACAGGGTGTCCACAGATCCTTTTAAAAAGTGTGGAAAAATCATAAATTATCGAGAAGTCGTAAAATTATTAAAATTTAAGGCCGTAAAAAGTGTTAAAATGCCGTAAATCTAATTATTAGAGGTCTGAGTTTTGTCACCAGTTTTGTAATGACTTTTAAGTTTCATTTTGATGCAACTATAAAGTCAGTAGTAGTAATGACAGACAGATGAATTGTGTAGTTTCACCAAAAGATGTGAGTGGTACCGGCAGTAGTGTTGGTTTTATGTTCTTAAGTTCTACTACATTACTCTAACTTCTCGCTGGTCACATTAAAGATGAGCAACAGAGTTTTCAGCCACTAGTAGCGCTAGTGAGCAAAGTGGGTCCCTCTACAACAACAAAAACACTTGTGGTCTCCAAGCACGCGCGTGACCTGATTGGTGGAGAAAAGTGAAGATGGAGAAAGCATTTTGTACCGATGCGGACGTAGCATTCTTCTTACTCGACTCAAAGTTAGCTTGCTAGGTAGTCTAGCTATGTTACTTGTGTTAAAATCCTATATTGAGCTGGAAATTCTAGTAAATGATGTGCCGATGGGTGAAGTAGCTGGTATTGGTTACCTGGAATGCCTGCAATTTAGGCTGTCAATCAAATGAAGGGGCGGAGCTTCCTCTCCAAGCTGAACTGAGATGTAAACATTGTAGCCTTGTAAATAGGGATGCACCGATCCGACTTTTTCAGTCCAGATACCGATACCGATAACTGGGCTTTGGGTATCGGCCGATACCGAGTACCGATCCGATACCAGTGTTTAATTAATAAACTGTAGGCTATGCCTCACTGTGTGGAAGAGACTGGGATCATTCTTTTATGTGTAAAGCAACATCAGGCTTGACTTTAACATTGCTTTCCTAACTTTGTAAAACAAAATGTAACAAATAAATACATAGATAAATGTACTCAATTGTTATTTATTATTAAAATAATAAATAATCGTGCTCCAGCAACTTGGTAAAACATCTTCAATATTAACAGGAATTACAATTCAAGTGTAAACCTTTTAAATGCAGCAACACATTGGTCAGGAATGAAAATTCCAGTATAAAACAATACAACTGCATCAAATGAGAACAAAATGTAAACATTAAATCACAATTAAGTCACAAACTAGTGCAAACAAACTTGATAAATTAAATCACAATTCACACAAGTAGTATAAACAAGTAACTTGGTAAAAACAAAACATTCAAAATATGCAGAATAAGCCTAAATTACTGAAATAACTCTGGCTTAACTGGTAATCTTGCTTTATGAAACAGCCCTCAGAAAAAAAATCAAGGTATGTTAGTCTGACTATGTGTCGGCCGAATGGAGCAGCAGTACCTGACGAACACGGAAAACACTTTAAATCGTGTTGTGGCAGGAAACAACGTTGACCTACAGCCGAGTCCCCGTAAACCTTGGATTTATGAATGGAGTCTGGCTGGACGCGCCGATTGTATAATTGGTGGAAAACTACTTTACCTAGCAGGTTAAATGGCAGCCTGCTCGGCCGCGCGGTGACCCGGGAGAGTTTAAACATATAACCGAGACAAAGTATTCATGCAGGTGTGTTTTTAACTACCGAGCATCAGCACCGACCCCCGGTCAGCTCACCCCGACCCCCGGTCAGCTCACCCCGACCCCGGCTCTGTTATGAGGGTTGGGCGCCAGGTTAGCTTGTTAGCCTGGATGCTAGCTGCGGGAGGCTCGCGCCCCATGAGCGAGAATTCAGTGCGCGAGACGCTGCGCGCGGCAGGCGGGATCCTCCGGAGCTGCTGGACCTAGTTTAATACATCCATGTGCTGGACCGGAGGAGCCACCGGACAGACCGAAGGCAAATGGCCGGGTCTACCGGCGCGCTGCTGACGCATGACGTAGTATGCGCACGTAGACATAAACATAGAATTGAATTGAATAGATCGGCCCCATTGTCACCGATACCCGATCCAGCTATTTGAGTCAGTATCGGACCGATATCCGATATCAGTATCGGATCGGTGCATCCCTACTTGTAAACATTAAAAATGCAAACTTTCCGAACATCTTTGATGGTAATTAATTTATTTGATGTAGTCATTGGGGTCTAACAATATACTCTGTTTGTACAAGTGAAATTATGAATGTAAACAAATCCATGTTGTTTACATGGAAAACTCTGTTTATTTTTAAGTTTGACCCTTACGCATGTTCACTCTTACATTAATACAGGACAGGGTTAATACAATGTGAAACATGTTTTGTCACATCTCCTTTCATAAATATACTTGATTTAATGTCCCTAAACAATGAATTTCCTTTTTATACTGCTCATTTAGAGTTTCAGAACTTTTATTGGCTGTGTTCAATTGGAAATGGTCTGTTTTTGCCAGCTTTTTGTTTCCTTATTTTGGTTGGCCTTAAAGGTGCTGTGTGTACCGTTTTAACATCAATAAATCATTACCACTATAATTTTGAGACATTAGTATAATTACCGGTAATTATACCAAGGCATCACAGTTAATTTGACAGTGATAGATTGATGTTTAAAAAACGCCTACATGTTGCACTTGATTCAGGGTTGCATTTGAAAGGTGTTAACTGGATCCTGTTTGGTCTTACACTGTGTTTTACCAGCCTGTTTGTTCTTAAGCCCGTCACAAAATCTGCATGGTCACCATGGTAACTCAACAGGGGTCAATCCAGGTCAGCAGAAACCTTAAAGTGGCTATTATGGATTAGTCCGGTCAGGTGGGGCGAGATCGCATGGCCTATTGTGTGTGTGTGTGTATGTGTGTGTGTGTGTGTGTGTGTGTGTGTGTGTGTGTGTGTTTTATAGGGCTGCAACTATCAATTACTTTAATTAGAATAATCTGTCGAATCTTATCTCATATTTGAATACTCTAATCAAGAACACACTTTTTTTTTTCAACATTTCAATGTAACAAAAGTTATAAAAAAAATCAAAATATCACTTTTTTGACCAATATACAAAAGTTCCACACAGTGTAATCTGTCCACTTAATATGATAGACTAATAAAACAGTATTACGCATTATTCCCAGTATTATTATGAATAAAACACTCAAATAGAATTGGTTGTTTTCAAATTTTTGGAATATCCATTGCAGTCCTATGTGTTTTTAGCATGCTTTCCCTCTCTGAAGCACCTAGTCACATTGTGACATCAGCTCTTCCATAGGGAGGATTTCTGTTCTGCTCATCATGGCATGTTGGCCCTCCTCATCTTCAAGGAGCCACGCTGAGCCATGCCGAGCCGTGCCGTGCCAACAGACTTGGCCCGGGACCACGGAGCAGGCCTGTGTTAAAGCCAGCCTCCTGTTGTCTGCTGTGCGGTGGAAAAGCCAGTTGGATGCTGGATGCTTCAGTACCTCTCGGCTCCCATTCCACAACAAATGCTTTTCCCATGATGCTCATGTTGAGTCAGTCTGGCTTTGTTACAGCAGCTACCAGGATATTTGGACAGAAATGCCGCCTGGGGAAAAAAAAAAAAAAAGAGGGCAGGGAAAGGCTAAAACTGCCTGGGACTGTTCAGCTGTTGTGGACTCCGTGTGTGTGTGTGTGTGTGTGTGTGTGTGTGTCCTCAGAATAGTGGCTGAACAAAACGTTATGGGTTTTGATTATGTGTGTGTCAGTCAGCGTGTGTTTTCTCGAAATATACAGTAGATATGAAAGTAGGTAGATGTGTACAGTGACATTAAAGCCTGATCTCGCCCTGCCTCCATTGTCCCATAGCTGGAGGGAGGCTGTCTGAACAAAGGGTGGGGGTGGAAATAGAAGTGTGTGTGTGTGTGTGTTGGGGGATGGAGAGGTGGTCCTGCCTCCACATCCACAATTTGACATGTGGGGGCTCCAGTTCGGTTTGAAGAGGAAGCGAATAGAATCTATGGACAAAAATAAAGATACATGCTAAACAGTAAACACGTGCACACTTTTACTTGTGAGGACTTCATTCATTCCCTAACCCTGAACCCCAACCCTTACCCTAAATCTAATCATAATCTTAACCCTAAACCCAAGCCCTAAAGTGAGGTATCCCCACTTTGGAGGAAAAAATGTCCCCACTTTAGAGGATTTTCCTCTTCTTTCCAGCCTCGTGAGGACATTTGGTCCTCTGAAGTACATTAATACAAGAACACACACACACACACACACACACACACACACACAGGGGCTGTGGGTTCGGGAGGGAGTGCTGGCAGGCATTGAACCATGCCGCTGTGTTTATTGAGGCCATGTGAATTTCTCCTGATAATGAAACACCTTTTTATTAATGTCAGCCAGACATTAAAACAGACCTGAAGAACAGACAGAGAGGCCGACACACGGGTGGGCCCTTAAAAAGTCTAGAAAATCTAAATTTAAGGCCTTGAAAAATTGTTAAAATGCCTTAAATCTGGTTATTAGAAATCTTTTTTGTTTCTTTGTCCACTCTTAGATGAATGCAGAACAGAGTTAGTGGTATAATCTGCATTCTATCTGCTTCACTAAACACAGTTGGAATTGATGTCTCTTAACAATTAATTTCCCGGTTTCCTTTTTCTTATTCTTACCATTTATAGTTTCACAACATTAATTAACTATGTTCATGTGCATTTGGCTTTCTGAAAGCTGCAGATTCACTGAGGGAAGGAGCGATATATACAGAAAGAAATATAACAGGGTTCTGCAGTGCTGACCATATTGTGGCGTACTTGCCTAAAAATAATCACGCTGCCTAGAGTTGAGAGTTGAATAAGGAACATGTGCGTTTAGAGAGGCCAAGTAAGGATTCAAATTTAACTGTTGTGGATTTTTGGAGGCTGATATCGATATTGTTTTTGGATTGAAGCTGCCAATAGACAGTATTTTGTGCCGATATTCAATATTTCTAAACTTGACCATATGTATTCAGTGTTTCCCCCTGTTTTAGCCTCTGAAAAAGCATTTTGACTGTCATGGGACACTAAAACTAAAAATGATAATAATGATAAAAAAGCATTCATGCATACTTAATTCTACAATAAATATGTAATCAATCAAACTGCATTATCCAGCATATTTCATAGGTGGACGACACCATCCCATTTTTAATAAAAGGCCAATATTGGCAAGCCGATCTATCAATCTAAGGCCATTTTCAATTATTTCCCCAGATCATTCCACTGAATTTTCTTTCCTTTGCGTCTGAATTTTTCAGCTTAACACTCGTGTGCAAATCAGGAAATAAAAGAGAGCCATAGAGGCCTGTATAAAGAGAGGCAGACGCGTCCTCCCCCAGCCTGTTGGTACAACATCAATCAATAAACAGCCATTGGGCTGTCTAACATTGACAGACTCCGTCTCATGCTGCCGCCAATGAAAGGGTAGCGCTAATGGTGCTTTGTGGGGTCAGTGTAGGTCTGTGGAGAATCTCTGGACTGTTTATTGTGTCTGGTGCACGCTCACACTTCACATATCCTGATGTATAGTCGGGGTCAGGCAGATATTTCTGGAGAGGAGAGGATATGTTAATTACAGGGTCTGTACGGAGCATGCTTAGTAACGCTGTCATTACAAAGAAAAAGGGGGGGAAGACCGGGGAGCAGAGGAAACGCTTGAGAGGCAGAAAAATAAAGAGGGAGAGAGGTGAGGAGACAAAGGATAAGAAAGAATCCAGGGTATGAACAGTGATGGAAGATGAAATATAAATATAGAACCAAACAAATTGCATCCGATCCATCATATCAGAGGAGGGTGACTGGATTAGATCAGACTTTTAAAGAAGCATTAAGTAATTATGTAATTTCTGGAATATCATGGAATTTTGAGAAGTGTATTTTGGACAGGGAAAGTCAGGTTCTATGGGGGAAGTCAGGGAATATCAGGGAATTTTACAAATGGATAATTGTACAGGAATATAACAGGAATGTATTGACTGAAAAATAACTAACAAACCAGGAAGAAAGAACACTTTTAGTTCATGGAGCGCTCCAGTTTAGCTAATGGAAAAGTCATGGAATTTTACAATAGGGCTACAGTAGGAAGCCTGATTGTAATTCTTAATTAGGGAATTAGAGTTGACCGGTATCCATCTACCCAGCCAGGTGGATGAGGATGGCCTAGATAACTGTGGAAAACGGAAGTGGAAGCGGCCAAAGGTGGCTATTTTTGGAAAGGCTCACCCAGTCTCTGGTCAAAAAATGGACTAGCGTTGGCCGCGCCAAGCTTTGTCACTGCAGTCTGTGCTGTCTATTCCAAGCTCTTTGTTCATTTTTAGGCCGGTGGTTGTGAAAAGCCATGTTTTCATCCCTCTGTGGATGCAGTCATACGGCATGAGGAGGCATAAAATACCAAGCCAAAGAATGACTTTGGCTGATGATTCATCTCACCTGGCCAAAACAGTGGTGTCAGTGAATGAGGCCTATCTACACCTTTGTTTACCGGTCTCCAATGGTACCCTTCATTCTTTGTCTCTAAGTATGACTGGTCTGCTTGACTCACACTGATCTCATTGGGGAGCTGTTGGCTGGTTTTTCCTGCTTCACCAGTATTGCTCAGAGTGATTTCTGTCAATATTTCCCCTATCTTGTTTTGTAGCTGTGGTGGTTGGGGGGTAAATTTAGCTTTTAATTCCACGTTTGTCCCTTCTTTGGCCTTAGTTTGGGTTCAAGGGCTAAAATCGCTATTATATGGGTACATTATGATAATGAAAGCTCTCATTATTATCAGAGTTTGACTGATATCAGTTTGCTGATATTGGGCTTTTATTAAAAGCCCAATATCGGCTGGTCAGTGTCATCTACCTCTGGTTTTCAATGGAGTTTTAGTGTCCCATGATGGTCTAAATGCTGTTTCAGAGGCTTTTCCACCCTGATAAGAATAAAGTTCTAGGGGAAACTCTTTTTTGGGGGGGGATTTTTTGGCATGAAAATGGTCATATTTAAAAAATGTTGAATATTGGCACAATCAGTCGAACCCATATTGTATCTTTAATTGTTGAATATGAATTTTGTGAATCATTAATTTCCTCTAGCAGTTCTTTTAATTGTTTGTGTTGCCTGTGTTTTCAGACCTGTCGAAGAACCGTCTGTGCGAGCTGCCGGAGGAGCTCTGCCAGTTCATCTCCCTGGAGACGCTCAGCCTTTACCACAATGGGATGCGCTCACTGTCCTTCAGCCTGCGCAACCTGCAGGCCCTCACCTACCTCAACCTCAGGTAACTCAACACACACACTAGCTACGAGTCACACTTTGAGTCAAGTTTTTGAGCTCTTGCTGCGTTGTTTTTCCAGTGGGAAAACGGTCCAGGTGTTCATTTTCATGGTTATTTCACTTGCGAAATTAGTCTTGTGTTTCATCACAACTGGTTAAAACGGTCTTAAAAAGTATGAAATATAACTTGATGAAAGTTGCAGACACCCTGAACCACCATTTGGAGTCCTATTCTTTTCTGAACATTTAGTTGGTTGGTATACTGGTGAATTCTCACACACATAAAGGCAGGCCAAAAGTATTCAGTGTTACTTGTCAGGGTTGAAAATCCTCTGAAACAGCATTTAGACCATCATGGGACACTCTCCACTGAAACCTAGGGGCTCAATTATATATTAAATTTGTAGCCAATTGAACTCCATCATACCATCAAATTGGATGACACTGACAGGACCATATCCCATTTTAATAAAAGGCCAATATTGGCCCCATATATTGGTCTAACTCACACACATGTACGCACCAGCATTAAACTAATACCACTGAATTCACCAAACAGAACTGTGTCGATGACTATTCCTTTGAAATCCAATGCACCTTCGCACCAGGGCCAGGTGCATGTACCTCTGAAATGACATCACTGTTTGTGTGTGTGTGTGTGTGTTTGTGTGTGTCTCCACAGTCGTAATCTTCTGTCCAGTTTACCCCCGTCGGTGTTTCAGCTTCCCCTCCTGCGAGTGCTCATCGTCAGCAACAACAAGCTGTCCTCCCTGCCCGCCTCTATACATTCCCTCACACACCTCCGACAGCTGGTACGACACACACACACACACACACACACACACACACACACACACACACACAGCCGTCTCTCATCAACAGTATCTTTCTGTACTCTTTCTTCCTCATTCTCTCTGTAGCAGATAGTATAATCTGATAGTTGCTGCTTAAATACTTTTGCAACTGCTGTTTTTTCTTTATTCACTAACTTAAAGAAGCTATGTGTGTCATTGTTTAACATCAAAATATAATTTTGCTAGCTGTTTTTAATGTATTTTTTTAGAATGTGAGCCTATGACTTTAGGAGGTCGGGCAAACCCGCAGTAGAACAGACAGCAGGAGCAGGTTTTCTTGTTATGACATCATTTCTCATTACATGGTTAGGTTCCGATGCAGAGCTTCTTATTTGTTAGAAGAAAAACTTAATAGGCCATTTCACATCGTCATGGTAACGGCTTCCATGTTGAGAAACTGGTGCATCACAACTTCCTGTGGCAACTTTCTTGTTGTTTAACAAACCAATCCAACAAAGACAACAAAACCAATGTACCGGTTTCTCAACGCGGAAGCTGTTACCATGACGACATTCAGTTAAATTGTTATGCCAAACATCTTATCAATCTATCTTTCACAGTCTGATCAGTCTTGTAGTGTTTCCCCAGTCTTGGATCACTTTCCTTCTCTCACTTTATTCTCTCTCTCTCTCTCTCCCGCTCTCTCTCCCTCTCTCTCAGGATGTGAGCTGTAATGACCTACAGTGTTTGCCGGCAGAGCTGGGCCAGTTGGAGTCTCTGAGGGACTTGAACCTGAGGAGGAACCAGCTCACCACTCTGCCCGAAGGTACAGAGATGCTTGACCTTTGACCCCTCACCTCCTCTCAGTACCCCCCCCCCCCAGTTTGATTACCTCAGCTCATATTACTCCCATCCCAGCAGTTCTCAAAGCCATTCGTTAACCCAGAGACTTCAGCGATGTCTTAGTCCTGTGTCCACGTTTATCCTCTTCAGTAAAGCCAAAGACCCCAGGGAAGGAGAGGGGGGGCAGGAAGCAACAGGGTTTATGGGGAATGTGCTCTTCATTTTGAGAAACACTAACACTAACAACACCACTGGTGTGAGATAGAGGCTACCAATCGTCTCCACCATGCTCTCAAAGTGTGTACTTCTAAGATGTAAGCTGTAAGTTAAGCCTGCTTGTACAACACTTCTCTAAAACCTCATACTGGCTACTGTGTGACCCCCCCCTTGACCCCATTAATGTCTCTTTTCCAACTCCTCACCAGACCATGACCCCTATAATTCCCACCTCCAGACATTGAAGCACTTTCTCCGGACAATCATTCAGTAACTGTAAAACCCTCAAATCACCACTAAGCAATGCCATCTTGTACCAAACCAAATGAATAAGCAGTTTATCTATTAGCCCATTCTGAATTAAAAAACGGTAAACTAAGGTAAACTATATTCTCTAGCCTTTGCCATGCAGCCTATTTTCTATTTCATCACTTATCATTTAGTCTCTTTATTTGATTGAGGATTGTTATACAATGGTCAGTGCATAATTTGATCATATGAGTACACCTAATTAATGCATTTGTTCCTGGCTTGGTATTCGCATCACTTCTGATAACTCACTCCTGATAAATGGAGATATGATTCCAGATATGAATCAGATACGATTCCAACCACAGCTTAATACAAAGCTCCATTAAGCCTGCAGAGTATAACTGTAACACCCTAACCAAGCTGCCTGTCTGTGCAGACCATGGGTTGTAATGTACAATTTATCTGAAAGCAGAAGCATCTCTACAAATTAGATGGTGATAGCATCATTACTGTGAGCGATCAATTATATATGAGCAGAAGCACTTGTGACCTCATGTCGATCATCTAAAAGAAATAAAGTCAAGTCATTTGAATGAGGATGGAATTGCCTCTGACTTACCGTAAGCCCTCTTTCCCTAATGGATCCGACACCATTAGCACTTTGTCTAACTCGTTACAAGGAAATGGAAATGAACACAGACAATTCCCTAACAACAGGGGTGGAAAGAGTACCAAAAATATCCCACTCATGTAGATGTAAAATTACAACACTACTGAGTCTTCATCAGTAAAATTACAACACTACTGGGTCTTCATCAGTCAAAATCAGTCAAATGAATGGTGTAGAAATTATATTTAAAAAAGCTAAAGTATCTAATTTAAAATGTACAAAAAAACCGGAATGTTATTATATATGATCTTTCCCATGCAACGTAAAAATGACAAGATGACAGAGTTCAAACTTGGTTCTTTAATTTAAAAAAACGGTGCAAAAGAAAATGCATCAACAGTAAAGTTCAGGGACATGTTTGTGGTGGTTTCTGTACAGACCATCCGTCTTTAATTCACCAACATAGTTAAACTGTTTTCAGGACTGTAAATCTAAACGGGCCAAGGCCGTGGGGTTTGGGTCTGATGACATTCACTGACTTTCCCTGCACCTTGTTTCCTTCACTCATCACTCATAAACTGGCCAGTTTCTGGCAATGCTTGTGGAGAGCCTGCAACATTTGTACTCTGTACACTGTAATGATGTGATTTAAAATGCAGTCAAGTACAATGCTTGAGTCAGAACATACCTAAGTAAAATTACTGATTTTAACAAATATTTAAAAAAGGACAATTGCATACAAAAGCTACTCAATTACAGGAACAAGAGTAAAGCTCGCACTTGACTAATATTACCTTGGGACATCCAATGATTTGTAATAATTGCAGAGATTGTTGGTGACTTTCATCCCATGCAAATAAGCCATGGCTGTAATTTGTAAAGTAAAAATTCCAGCGCAAATTACCTACCGAATTTTGGTGAAGACAAAACTCCCCTGATAATATTAACGCCATGCCAATCGAACTCTCTGTAATTCCAGCTCTAATTTGGTTTTGTTGCAATTTCATGTTTTTCTTGTTGACTTGCGATTTCTGTCTTCCTCCTGTCATGAAAAATGGAGACTGTAATGGAGTTTATAAAGGAATTTTCGGCACAAACTGTAAAATCTTTACCTTTTTATACTTGCACCCGAGGCACTGGTGATTTCAGCAAATTTCATTATCCTGTGCGTATCCGTTTCACTAAAAGCAGAGGTTGGGGAAAATGTATTAATCACATTAGGCTTACTTGTAAATCATTACTTCCATCCTTGAGAACAACCCAACACTGTGACCAACAATTTTCCCCCTCTATGCACCTTCCAGAAATCTCCGAGCTCCCCCTCGTCCGGCTTGACGTGTCGTGCAACCGCATTTCTCACGTGCCCCTGTGCTACCGCCACCTCCGGCACCTCCAGAGCATCTCGCTGGACAACAACCCGCTGCAGATGCCGCCGGCCCAGATCTGCTCCAAGGGCAAATACCACATCTTCAAGTACCTCAACATGGAGGCCTGCAAGAGGAGCCAGGAGGAGCTGGAGAGACACCTGAGGCCCACCGGCTTCAACAGCTGGTGAGGAAGACCGAGAGGCTGGAGGGAGGAAAAGGAGGAGGAGGAGGGAGGGGAGAAGCAGAGGGGAGATGGGAGATGAAAGGCGGAGGAGATGGTCAGGGAACAGCAGAATGGATGGTGTATTCCAGACAGGGAAAATGGGGGACTTTGATAAATTCTCTGGGAAGTCTGGGAATATCAAGGAATTTTACAAATGGGGCAGAATGTGTTTTCCGACTTGTTTCACACACTCATTGTATGAGATGGTGGTTTTCAGCCCAGTTGTAGTGGAAACCAGACTGTTCACTCCTGTGGAACCAGGAAGGAAGAACATTTGTAGGTTATGGAAGCGCTCTGCTTAGTTATGGAAAGTCATAGAAAATGGGATTTAATTTATATCAGGGCCACAGTGGGAACCCTGGATAAGTTTATGGAGAGAAAGTGGAGGGTAGAAAGCAGGCAAAGGCCACTTTGGAAAAGCCGTTGCACCTGGCATGTTTTTAGCAGACGCGGGAGCAGAGCGCTTTATAAAGCTGAGAAAAGTTCATCTTTTTAGAAGAGACCGCCACTTTTTCTGAGTCGACCAATCGCGAGGAAAAGGCGGGGTTTAATGCTACGTAGAGAGCTGACAGTTTGCTACAACAACAACGCAAACCAGAAAGAAAATGGAGAAAGTAGCGGTAGTAATGTTGGTAGTAGTTGTTACTCTGCGTTGTGGTAATTTCTAGGTGTTTGAACATAAGTACTGTTTGCTGATAGTGGCAGCTACTGCAGCTGGTCATTAAGGAAACAAAGTGGCTATTGCACAACCTGTTATTTACCATCACAAAATGCAGGTGAGGAAGCACTTTTATGCAAGCATGAGGAGAATAAAGAGGAGGAGGTGGGAGGATGGATGGATGGAGGCAAGTGTAAGAATGGAGGAATGCAAGATAAAAGATTTGATGGAAAGGGAATGTTAAGTAAAAGGAAGGCAGGGTCTATCAAATATTTATAAACTCTAATGGATCACCTTCAGTTACCAGGCAGCCAATTCCCATGAAACAGATAGGACTAAGGACAGAGATAATGGATGAGAAACAGCAGAATATTTGACAGACGGAAAGAAGGGCTTCGAGTCTATTTTGGGGAAGTATGATACAGTAGGGATCTGAAACTGAAAAACATGAGTCAGTGCTCTTCAGGCTAGTGAACCACCATGCAACAGTTTGCCGATAAGACTGTGATATTTAGTTAGTCATGTGTGTGTCTGTGAGTGTGTGTGTGTAACCTTATCTAATGTGTGTTCTCCATGTTTCCCTGCAGTCTGTCAGACCAGGAGCTGTTCACAGGCCAGTTTGGAGGCCTGGACTCTGGCTTCAACAGTGTAGACAGTGGCAGCAAAAGATGGTCTGGGAACGAGGTAAAACTACTGCACACACACACACACACACACACACACACACACACACACATTTCATAGAGGTATCCTATCAACCATGAATGAATGCATGAATCTCTCTCGATGTGTGTGTCCAGTCAGCAGATGACTTCTCGGAGCGTTCCCTCCGCATGGCTGAGGTCAGCAGAGACCAGAGGAATTTGGAGGAAGAGGAGGAGGAGGAAGACTCCCCTCTGGAGACTAAGAGAGGTGAGGAAGCACACACACACACACTACAAGAGAAAAACTCTTAGCCACGATGAACAGCCTGTAAATTTCATAAATAGCTACTACTGGTGCGGCTCTACAGTCTCTCATATTATCACTCCATCTCTTTTCCGTCCATCCTTTCTTCTTTGCAGTGAATGGTGAGGCCGAGCAGGTGGACTTCATCGACAGCAGCGTGACGGAGGAGGAGGAGGAGATTAGGACGGACCCCCCCACGCCTCCTCTTACAGCACCTCCTTCGGTACCGATCATCCACCAATAGCTGATTATCAATTCATATCCTCTTATTACTCAACATGTTGCTTAGCATATTAGTTTAGAATAGGGAAGTGATTGATTGTGTCATTGATTGATTCCTAGGAGCAGAAGGAGCAAACTTCACCGTCCCAAACCCAGGACTCCTCAACACGCAGGTAAGTGTGTGGAGTTCACATGTGTGTGTTCATATTCATATTATACATGTAGAAATATGTGTATTCATACACATATTATACATGTAGAAACATGTGTATTCATACACCCTCATCCTTGCCACTGTGTGGACCTATTTGTTCACACATTTTTACATGTGTTTGTCAGTGCCAATTAAAGGTGCTACATGCAGCATTTTCAGTCACTTGTAACATGTTTATCTTCATCAGTAAAGACAGAGACTCCGAGGAGGGGGGACAGGAAGCAACAGGGTTTATGGGAAATGTAGTCTTAATTTGGAGAAACACTCGCACTAACAATACCACTGGTGTGAGATAGACTTGAGAGAGGTTTCTTTTGTTTACAGTAATTATGCCAAGGTATCGCAATTAATTTGACAGTGCTGTATTAATGTTGAAAATTATACTTGTAGAACCTGTACTTCTAGTCTGCCCATTTCCGTTACAGTTTCCATTGAAATTCAGCAGTGTGTTGGTTTCCCTGGTTGGAAACTGTGCACACAGTCACCCCACCACTATTGCTTGTTTTTTTCTTTCTCTTTCCCTCCCTTCTTTTACAAGGTCACTCTTTCAGAGTATTTGAAGAGCTGGGAAAAGTCAATAGACTGCAGTTCCCATTACTTACAGTATTACTCACTCTCTGCCCCTCAAACTTAACTTCTGTACAAACTTAACTAGTTTGTACAGAAACCACTGTTTGTTGTCCACACTGGTGTTGTAATCTCGGACAGCTATCGGTCTTGACATATTGACTCGCCCAGTCTTCACATTTAAGGTAGATTAGATGAAACTTTAATGAATCCATGGGGAAGTTGAGTCATCACAATGGCAGAGAAAAGGATATAGAGTACTGATAAAACAAGTATTTACAATTACCTAACATATTGAAACTAATACAGTACCGCTATGTATTGATACCATTGTCTCAATTTTAATTGTATTTCCTTAAAACCTCTTCCTCTAAGTCCTGCCTCCTCCCTCTACCCTCTGATGATGAAAGATTTGTCTTTTCTGTCATTTTCTATTGTCATTTCCTCAAATGATTTGAGACAAAACATGAGGGAGGGTGAGAGGAAATTACGATACAGTAGGTATAGATTCAAGCTATTTTACAGAGGCTCTAGTCGTACGTATTTTTCTATCTCAGGGTTCCTACACTGGTCTGGATGGTCTGAATAAGGTTTAGTAATTTCCAGGTCTTGATAAGTCTGGAAATTGCACAAAAAAGTTTGCAAAGGTATTTGAAAAACATTGTTGTACTGTCCCGATATACATACGACTACACATTGTCTATGGTTTTAGACCCCCATCATCTCATGTGTTGTGCTGCTGTAAAGTACAATCTTCATTATACTTAGTAGTGGCAAGTATCTGCATAAATCATACTGAACAACAAATCTTCAAATCTAATGAAGTTGTTAAGGTCTGGAAAAAGTATGGAATTTTGAAATTGAAAGGGTTAGGGTTGAGTTTGATGTTGAGCTTGATGGTGATGAGCATCATTTTGTTGAGTTTTTGATGGTTAGATGGTACATGGTGGTTTTTGATGGTGTCAGAGTGAATGCTGCAGTGTCCTCCCCTATTATTACCAACACTGGGGCCCCACAAGGGAGTGCTATCTCCCCAGTGCTATTTACTCTTTATACAAATGAATGTAGGGCTAACTCATCTGATGTCAGTGTTAAATTTGCTGATGATACAGTGATTGTTGGTTTGATCACTGAAGATGAAACAAAGTATGGTGGATGTGTGGATGAGTTTGTTAATTGGTGTCACGCCAGTTTTCTTCAGCTAAATACCAAGAAAACTAAGGAAATGATTTTTGATTTCAGAGCGAGTAGAAGGACACACCAACAAGTAGCTATTGGTGGTGACTGTATTGAAGTGGTAAATGAATATAAATATCTAGGGACAGTAATTGACAAAAAACTGTCATGGGATTTAAACACAGGTGTCATTTACAGGAAAGGATTACAACGACTATACTTCATGCGAAAGCTTCGACAGTTTGGAGTGGACAGACATATAATGGTTCACTTTTTCATTTGTGGAGAGTATTCTAACTTTCTGTTTTATTGCCTGGTATTTCTCACTGTCTGTAGTCAACAAGAACAAACTCAATAAGATTGTTAATATGTCTAGCAAGATTGCGGGCCAGCAACAACATAGTATGACACTGCTTTGTGAGTCCCGAGTGGCGGGGAAAGGGTGGGCAATCCTCAGTGATGTATCACACCCTCTCTATGGTGAATATGAGTTGTTACCATCAGGACGGAGGTACAGGGTACCGCCTTTGCGGACTTCCCGTGCCCAGAGATCCTTTATACCTTCCAGTATAGCTCTGTTAAACAAATCCTTATGATATGAGGTGTGTGTCACTTGCATTTTTTTTGTTGTACTTAATTCTTGATTGTTGGTGATGTTGATGTGGAGCACTTTGTGGTTAAATGTCTGTCTTTATTTGTAATGTCCTTTCTGTTGTGGTTGTAGTTGTCTGACAGTTGCCACAGACACAAAGAGAATTTCCGAAAGGATAATAAACTAACTAACTAAAGCTTGTAGGACCGGGTGAGAGAGAAACCTTCCACTGCAAGTCAATATATGTATCTTTGGGGAACAAATATCCAGTGTTGGAACTTCAGTACCAAGCAGCAATGGAGGCATGGAGATTTTGGCTAGTTTGGCTACGGGACGCCTGATTAACTATGCATACTGTCGAACCAATCAGAGCATTCATTAAAACCTGGGGTGTTGGTGACATCATTTACACCAGGAAGTAGATTGGAATTCTAAATCTGTTTGATTCTGTTGACAACCAAAGGGCATTCGTCAAATTTTTACAAAACTTTCATTAACAGGTGCTTTGTTAAATTACACCATGAAATTGAGACATCCAATTCTCATTGCATCGGACCTTTAATGCGCACACACAAAAGCCCATTTTCCATTAGTGTGGCGTGTCTTCGGCAGTAGCAGCCAAACTCATGACCCAGTTGGTGCTGAGGCCCAGCAGGCAGCTTTTATCATGCTGCTCGTTGTTGTTCCATTACCAAGATGACGACATTGTTGAGATTTTATGTCCCAGCAATCCTTCTGGCTAGATATTATTATGTGAGGCAGGACCATTGTTCCCGACCTCTGGAGCAATAAGCAGCATGGTCCATTGCTCTAAATGTTTGCATTTTATGCATGGTGGTGGCAATTAAAGATAGATTTGGAACCATTCCTGGATTGCCAGTGTACTCCTTCCGACTGAGTAAGATTTAGTTTAGTTGTTGCACAATCCTCCAGCTGCTCCGCGCGCACGCCGCTTTACAATCATGTTTTAGCTTTGTGCGGCGGATGTTCCAGCTCGTAGCACACAAGTTTTCCTTTCGGAGCTCTAAAAATAGAATACAATGACTCAAAATGGAAACCCAGCATACGTCCAAAAAACATAAAGCTTAACCCTTAAGTTGTTTTTACTCTTAATGAAAACAATCTAGGGTTCAGAATAAAGAGGACCAGGCTTTTGGCTCTGGAGCGACCTGTCTGACCTGTCTATCATCTTTTAAACTACTTCTTAAAATCACTTTTTACTTTCTATTCTTATCCTTTTATTTGCTCCCTCCCTCCCAGGTCCAGTCTCCAGGTGGAGGTGAGCCACCCGTCCTCGGCCTCCTCGTCTCCCTTGTCGCCCTCCAGCCCCACCCTGGAGGAGAGGAGGAGGCCGGGCACCCTGCTCATCTGGCAGGAGAGGGAGAGGCAGCAGCAGCAGCAGAGGGAGAAGGCCAGGTAGAGGGACGAACCTACGGGTTCTCAAACTGGTCTCCAGGGGGTTGTGGGAGTTTTGGAGGGGATTTCAGCAGTGTAGAACTTGCATATGTTTATATATGTGCACACTGTATATGTAATATATGTATAAACTGAGGTAGAACATTCACACATAGCTAGCAAGTCGCTAAAATCCGCCCTCTCTCTCTCCAGATAGTTTCCCAAGCCGCCAACAAGGAGTCCATAGACTAAAGGCCATAATAAATTACTTTTAAATGATGTTTTTTAAACGGTAGAAAAACGGTTGAAAGCCTTTTAAGATCTGAAATGAGTCATATAGAGCCGCAAGGCTTCACACTCCACAGCTAATAGATGACGGAGGAGGATGGAGAGGCATCTGATTCTGCCTTAGGGAAGGGTGGAAGTGTGTGAACCGGTCATACACAGACATCACATGACACGCACAGCACTAATTACCCTGCATCACTGTCCACACAACTTAAGGGACGGATGGTGGATGTCAGTTTCTCTCCCAGTCATATTATAGGGAGTTGCATTCAGGGACTGCGAGAGGCAGCGTAGTGGAAGACTCCCTGAAGTCTCTCTCACATCTAATTATACGCTCTCCATGTCAAAACCCTCATTTTGCAGTTTGCTGAAGTCATCCTCCAAAACAGGAAGTCATGTGGCCGCGGCACCGCAGACGGGAAGTTGCACGGGGTAAGGCCTCTCGCACAGAAAACACACACACACACATACACAGCAGAGCAAGAAAGGGAAAGATCTGACCTCGAGTGAACGTCCAAGTTACACTCACTTCCATTTATTCTTGCATTTCCTCGACATGTGCCAAATGGGAGACGGGGGAGGCTTTGGGGGTTTTGGGAAAGTGTTGGGTTTTCTTTTAGTGATTGTGCAATGTCTGTCGCCCCCTAGTGGCGGCTCACCGGAGAACAGCCACTCCCACACCGGCCTCCGACAGCGATGTGCAGTGAGTAGCATTCCTCTCTGCTTCAGTAAAAGTTAAAGCCATACAGTATATTGTCATTGTTGTACATCTGAAATGTTTCCCTTCTTGCCAGAGTGCTGATCAGATGAGCACTGTGTTTCCTCCAACACTTATTCAGCGCTCTGCCAGCAGATCAGGTACAACACACACACACTCACACACACACACACATACATCTGAGACTTTTAACACACCTTTAACATTCACGCGCGCTTCCCGTCAGACGTCCCGTCCTCCCCGAAGACATCCCCTCCGCCCGGCCAGGCCCAGAAACCCAACAGCTTTCTGTTCCGCACCTCCTCCCGCTGCAACGTCAAGACCACAGGTAACAACACAACACACGAGCATCTAGAGCGTCTTCTAGCGCTACAGCGGTGTTATGACACTGTCCGTCGTCCTGTCTTTCCTCCCCGTCAGGGTCGGGCTACACTCTGGGTGAGTCCGGCAGGAGCGAGTCTCGCATGACGCTGCGTTCTCCAAAGGAAGAGAGACCAGACATTGTGCAACTACGCACGGTAACCTACATACTAGAGTTAGACTGATGGGTTTCAATGGAGAGTTTTAATGTCCCATGGTCTAAATGTTGCAATTGATTTCCATTCACTCTCTCCCCCGTCAAGACTCTGGAGTCTAGGCTGAAGATCACTTTACCGGAGGACCTGGGCGAGGCCTTGTCCAATGGCACCATCCTCTGCCAGCTGGCCAATCACATTCGACCGCGCTCCGTGTCAATCATCCACATTCCGTCCCCAGCAGTGGTGAGTCCCAGCACATGAACTCGGATTGATTAAAGGATAAGGCCAGTGTTTTTTAATGCATCGCTTACCGTCAACAAATCCTATGAAAATAACAAAATCAACAATGCGTTTGCTCTACTCCCGTTACTTTCTGACTTCCCACGTACCGTTTTTAGCCGTCAACCCGGAAGTCATTGGCTCCAATTGTAAGCTAAAAACCTTGAAATACAGCTCACAAAGACATAGTTTCAATTTTTTAAATCGCTAACTGTTACCACGAAAAGTCAGGCTGTTGTAGTTATTACTAAATCAAATTCAAATGGGAACAAATTCTTCATTACGCCGGGGACTATTTTCGGTGCTACGGAACTACTTTCCTGAGATCGCAAAGTATTTACCGCCGGCTTATTAAGTTGTTTGAGGAAAAAGCCAGCTGGCCTGGTGCATCGTGATGATGAAATATGCTGCCCAGAGCAACGGCATGGCTCTGTGATGTGTTTTTAATCGTTTTTTTTAATACAATGGAGTTCTATGGCTGTTGGGACATGAGGCTGCATTGGGCACCGGCTACATGGATGAGATTTGTTGGCAAAACAAAATCATTGCTGATTTTGTTATTTTCATAGGATTTGTTGACGGTAAGCAATGCATTAAAAAACACCGGCCTTATCCTTTAAGACCAAAAGACAACAGAATGAGCTGATATTTGTCTTGTTAGAACTGACATTGAAATGTTTTTTTACACTACTCCCTACCAAGAAACGTATTCATTTTACTGCAACATGTTACCACCTCTGGGTGTCTGATGTTGTGTTTGCTGTTAAACCCCCTCAGCCAAAACTGAGCTCGGCAAAGTGCCGGCTCAATGTGGAAAACTTCATCGCTGCCTGTCGCAAGCTGGGAGTCCCCGAGGTAAAGCCCATCACTTTTCCCTTTTTCTTCTCTTTTTGCTTTTTTCCATGAGAGCATATTGAAATTTTGCACAGAGTTTTACACCTACATGTTATGTTGTCATTTTTAAAACAGCCCGAAAAAACAGCAGAGGCATTTGTCATGTGCTATAAGCTCATTTGTGTTTGTCTGAATTGCTGTTATTCGCTCTAGGGTTCGACTGATATGGGTTTTTGAAGGCCGATACTGAAACCAATAGTTTTGGATTGAAGCTGCTGGTAGCCGATATTTTGCGCTTACATTCAATATCTTTAAATTTGACCATTTTCATGCCAAAACATTCCAAGTATTCAGTGTTTTCACCCTGGAATTTTATTCTTGTCAGGGTGGAAAAGCCTCTGAAACAACATTTAGACCATCGGACACTAAAACTCTCCATTGGAACCCAGGATAATGATACTAATAAAACATATTCATGGATGCTTTTATAGAATCTGATCAATATGTGTCATCAAAATCAGTTTGGGTTAAGGTCTTCCCATAGACAACCAGTGTAGTATTGATCAATAATACAATAATATGTAATCAATTAAACTGCATCATATCCATCATATCAGAGGTAGACGAATCAGATTTTTAATAAAAAGACAATATCGGCCCCATATATCGGTCTAACCCTAATTCGCTCTGTGTAATTCTACCCTCCATTATGTTGTCCTTCTGCTTCCTGGACTCTTCCTTGTTTTAACCATACAACTACCTTGTATTCTACACTCCCTCCTCCCCTGCCTCCAACTCTTCCTTCCTTCCTTCCGTCCTTCTTTTCTCTCTCTCTCTTTTTGACTCTCCTCTCCTCTCCTGTCCAGACGGAGGTGTGTGTTTGCTCTGATGTGTTTCTATGTAAGCTGCCCGCTGTGCTGCGCTGCGTGACGGCCCTGCTGGCCGCGGAGGGGGGGGAGACGGCGGAGGACCGGCCCCGCCTCTCCTCGTCTTCGTCTTCATCCTCCTCCTCCTCCTCGCTGCTGTCCACAGGCTTCCTGCTCTTCTACTGTGTAGCCATGGCCCTGCTCTACGCCCTCTACTGCCACCTCCTCACCTAGAGGAGCAACGGAGAACATGCATATATATACATAAACATGTCTGTGCATAAATTACTTACTGTAGCCACACACACACACAGTCGTGTAAATGTGCCTAAAACAAGCAGCTGTGGAGTTTAATCAGGAATGCAGGCCCAGCGCAACTCTCATACACACACACACACACACACACACACACACTCACACACACACACACACACACACACACACACACACTCACACTCACAGGGCAGTCAGCTGCTCCCACAGTTGCCATCTCAGACAATACTCTGTAGCGTGTGTGTGTGTTCAGTATGCATAACATCCATGACCCGCAGAGCAGATGTTGTAAGAGCATAAGAGTGTGTATACAGACTAGACAGCTGCAGTGGTGGGTGTTCAACTCACCAGAGCCATATACAGTATGCAGCAGAGCACCTTTTATAAAATACACAGCAGAGCACACTACTGGCACATAGATAAGCTACAGCCCATGGCTTTTATTTAGAGGGGGATTCATGGATGGAAAACACTACTTTGATAGACAGAACATGACACAAAATATGAGAGCAGATGAACATTTGAATGCCTTAGCCTAGTTTAGCCTTCACTATAACGCACAGCCTGTCTGTTGCAGAATACAGTTTTAATGTACAAAACATTTCTCTGAGGCAGAAATAATCTCATTGGTTGAGGTAAACCTCAGTGGGCGGAGCCAAAGAACTAGTTTTTCAGAGCGCGAGTTTGCTAACTGACAAACTTAAATGGCAAAGAAGAAACTCTGGGCAAAATATAAATGGCAGTGACTTCTTTTCATTCATTCATGGCCATGGCATTCATGGTGTTGGAAGGCCAGCAGTTAGCTAACTAGCTTACCTAGACAGCTATAGGCTAGTATGGCTCGTTTGATCTTGGAAAGTCAACTAGACTACATAGCTATCCTAGAATCGTAAAATCCTTGCCTCGAACGTATCCCTGCGCCGCGGAGTGATATCAAACATTGGAGTGATCCAATTGAGGGAAACATAATTGAGTATGGCTACATTGTATTTTTCAGTTAGTAGCAGAGCGCAGGTTTCATAATATTAGCTTCCTGCGCTCTTACCTCTTTCACTGGACTTTAGTCTGTTGAAAAACTGTGGTTCTTTAACTCAACCAGTGAGATTATTTCTGCCTCCAAGAAACGTGTGTATGGTTTGTACAGCTAAAACTGAAGTCTGCATGTTTGTAGCCCAACCACTTGTCCAGAGAGTGGAAACCTGTGGAAGTTACCCGAGACTGAACTGTGAATGTGATTTTAAGCCTTGAGAAAGATGCGAGTTACCTAAATGTGGCGTCCGGAATGTTCTTTCCCACACAGTAATGTCACTGTGGTGTCGAAAGGGTTAGTTGAGACGAATGATACAGTGCCTCTTAATGAAGCCCGGCCGACACCACTCACACAGACCGCCCTGCTTGTGTTTCTGTCTGCAATGTTACGTGTGACCAGCAGGGGGCGGTGTTGTCACACTGATCAGCCCCAAGCTTCGTGTGTCAAACTGACGGTACAAAACCCTCTGAGGTTGTGTGTATAAAGTCCTTTTTCTCGTTTGGTCACATAGACCAGCTTACTTTGCTTCATGTCTGTATAAATGTAAACAACTAATTAAATTATTGCTTTTCTTATTTATTTTGGATTATGTTCCATTTGTTTTTGTTGTTGTTGATGTTGCAGTGCTTGGTGAAAGAGCAGAGGCTTCTGTAATCCAGTTAAGCAAGTAAACCAATAGGGTTAATGCCTCCTATAGCCTTCTTGAATCAATGTGGCCGTTTTAAATTACACACACAGGTAAATTGGATTTAGTCAATATTCAATTATTTAGAGTTAAAATAGCATTGATTGTTTAAAGTTGTATCTTTCAGTGTGTTAAATTGATTCCCTAGAGGCGGAGTTTAATAGTGCATCAAATGGCCTCTGCTTTTTCTACCACATGCTGTGTGTTGCTTATTGCTCATAGAAGGTCAATGTCTGTGCAACAAGACACCTATTGGAGTAATAATACTCCCAAGTAGGGTTGGACTGATGTGGGGTTTTGAAGGCTGACGGACTGAAGCTGCTGATAATTTGAGCCGATAGTCAAAATCTTGAAATTTGACCATTTTGACCATGCCCAAAAAATGTCACGTATTCAGTGTTTTCTCCAGAATTGTATTCTTATCATAGTAGAAAAGCCTCTGAAACTGCATTTAGACCATCATGGGACACTAAAACTCTCCACTGAAACCCAGACTAATGAAATTCTTTTAGTGTTAGCAGCTCTTTAAGGCAGAGTGACCCACCACACCTGCTCAGATATAGGTAAAACCCGGGGATACTGCCTTTAAATGAGTTAATTCACAAAACTATTATTGGACAATTAACTTACTAAAGTGCAAACCCTAGTCCCAAGTCACATGAGCAGTACTTTTAAAAACTCCTTTTAAAAAGTCATTCTGTTGAAATAACAATATATTTTTATACCCCCAGACTTGATTTATCTAGAAGCACACCTTAAGTTTACTGGTGTGGGTCTTAACAGAGGGGTTGTCCCTAGTCTTTGGTCCAGATTTTTTTCATAAACTCTTCCTATACTTCATAATGAGGCTATTCCATGTCCGCTGTCCACACCTATACTGTTGTCTCGAGGTAGAAACGGCCACTGTAAAAAAAAAAAAAAGTCCACTCCCTTTCCCTGTCTGCTATAACAATTTTTTTTTTATCTCACAAATGTTAAAATAGCCTGCTGTTAAAATGGAATTTATACTGCTTCAATCAAAATGTATATTTTATAAAAGTGAAACTGGATAAGCACCATAATTCATCCACTGGTTTAGACCAAACTATATTCTTAAAAGATGCAGAACACAAATACTGTTGTACTTTATAATATTTATATAATACCCTTGTATTTAATGAGAATAATTTTTTGAGTTTATACAAATCTATATGTTTTTGTTTTCTCTCTCGCTGTAAAGAAATTATTAAAAAAAAACAAAGGAACTTTGACCGTGATGCTGTTTGTCTGCTTGTGTGTTTGCCTGCTGTTGTGCTCTTGCTTATTGTCAACCAGCTGAAGACTTAAAGTGTGATCAGGGTATCTGCAGGTGCTGAAAACATGAAAATCTATCATATGATCTAAATGTAAGGCCTTCAAAAATATGAAAATGTCTTAAATCCAGTTATTAGAATTTAAAATTTTTCATCGTGAAATGTCAGATTTCATTTTGATTCAAATATAATATTTTTTAACATTCAGTGATATTTAGTCGAGGCAGAGTTGGAAAGTACGTCAACCAAAATAAGACAAATACCATGATTTTAGTAGTTTGACCCAAAGATGTGAATGGGACCAGCAGTAGTGTAGTTTTATTTTATGTTGTATTACATTACTGCACTTAAATTTGATCAGTTTGACCCATGTGCATGTCCACTCTTAGATTAATACAGAACAGAGTTAATACAATATCACAAACATGTTGGACTTCATGTCCCTTAATTAATTTCCTGCTGTCCTTTTTCTTATTCTGCTCATTCACATCTTTATTTACTTATGTCCAACCAGAAATTTGTTTTTTAAATTAGTCTCTGGTTTTTTAAATTGGTCTTAAATTCTGTTCCATGCAGGCCTCAAAAAGTCTTAAATCTGGAGATCTGAACCTGCAGATCCCCTGATAATCCCTGTTGCCCTGCGCTTTAACCTCTCCAGAGGCTCCTCTGCTCTCCAAACAGCAGGTTGACCATGGTAAATTGTAGCTGCCCTGTGCCGGAGGAGGTGAGTGTGTTCAGCAGAGGTCCAGGTAACCGTACAACTCGGCCTGTAGCTTCGTACTGCAGCATTCACAAGGAGGCGACTCCATAAATTGTGCCGTGTCGCCTTTCTGCTTTCTCCAGTCTGCATCACTTTAACCTCCAACCTCCAGCCTCCTTCCTCTCCAGACACAGCAGTAGGTACATGGTAGAGGTAGAAGCGCGTATTTTGAAACTGCATGAGAATTATTCCCAGCATTTTCTACATCTTCAAGTCTTCCCATATGGATCCCTGGGACTAAATCTGATCACATTGTAACATGAAATTGTCTGTCAACCCCTAACCTTGAGATAAATGCACTATTAGACTGGATGTGATCAATGTGGATTGACATTCACATGTTTTATTACAGTTGATAGTCTCCATTGGTGAATGCCATTCAGGTAGATTAACTAAAGTGAGATCTAAAGATCAGGTCATTGATTCTGTCAAGGCATTTGCAGATCTAATTGGTGCCCAGTGTCCAGTGCTTGGCTTGAATGTGACTGAGGCCTAGGCTGTTGGTTTACTCTAGTACTGCTGAGGCGTTTAGGAGTTTTGTCGGTTTGGTGTGTCAGGGCCTTTAGTTGTACAAGCGTTTCTCAGAGGCAGAAACAATCTCATTGGTTGAGTTAAACCTCAGTGGGCGGAGCCAAAGAACCACTTTTTCTAGCTAAGTAACATTAGACTGAAGCCAAGTAAAAAAAGACAAGAAGTAAGAGAGGAGGAAGCTAATATTATGAAGCCTGGTGCTCTGCTACTAACTGAAAAAATACAATGTAGCCATAGTAAGTTATCTAGGTTAGCTAGTTAGCCTAGCTGACCTAAGTTCAAACTAGCCATACTAGCTTAGAGCTATCCAGGTAAGCTAGTTAGCTAGCTGCTGACCTTCCAACATCATGAATACCATGGTCATGAATGAATAAAAAAAAAAGTCATGACGATTTACATGTAGGCCTATGTTCTTTTTAGTTTAGATATGACCGTAGTTCATTCTTTGCCATTCAAGTTCGCCATTTAGCTAATTTGCGTTGAAAACTGTAGTTCCTTGGCTCCGCCCACTGAAACTGGCCTCAACCAGTAAGATGATTCCTGCATCCAAGAAATGTTTGTAGAACTAAAACTCCAATCTGTTATCATCATAACATCTTTTTATGTGTTTCACTTTACCATTTTAATACACTGTCAGAAATGATTAGCTGTTTGTTTTTATCTCGATTTGCCTGGTTGCTATGCTATCCAAAGGAAAGTAGGGGGAAAAAAAGTCTGATTTAATGGGTTTTCATTTCGGGCCTTGAGGCAATAAAAACTAGAACATTTGACAGGGTGCGTGGACTTTTGATATCCACTGTAGATGAGATTGAAATTACATGCTGTGGTAGAGAGTGGCAATGAGCCTGTTTGATACAGTAATTTGTTAACTCCTTCGCCACTCAGCTGTCCTTTATATCCACACATCGCAGTTTAAACCGATACAGACCAAGCTGACCCAGATGAAAGAAACATAAGAACAAAACCAGAATGTCTGTGAAAGAAAGAAATGATTACAAAAAATTACGTGAAATGTCTTTCCCTTTTAACAACAAGGACTACTTCAGTAGTCTGTAAACGGGCATGATGACAGCACGTCACATAGGCAGCACTGACTACATACAAATCACGTTTTCTGCATGACTGTCGCACCAAAACGAGTTTATCGTTACATGTCATCGCTCTGGACGGCATCCTCGGTTCCACTTTTCCCTTGACTTAAAGTGGATTGAATCGGCTGCTTTTACCCCGGCTACTGTAGTATTAGATTTCAGTCATTTTCAATCCATGTGGACGGTCTGAAATCGCAGTAGCCGAGTTTGGCTGCAGATAGCAAGGCTCAGGTATACATTTGGGATGGACCCCAAAGTGTGACGGACCACATTTAGTCATGATTTATAGCACCACCATACAGTAGAAACCACTTTTTAGAATTTCTCCTACAATGTTGCCTTAATCTCCACCAAATGTTACACACAGCATGTTTCAACGGCCTATATCATCTTTGTAGCAAAGAATTTTGATACTTTGTATACTTGTGTGGAATCTGATCAAAATGTCTCATTAGAATTAATTCAGGTTGACATCTTCCCATAGACAACCAGTGTAGTGTTGATCAATTCTACTATAAATATGTCATCAATCAAACTGCATCATATCCATCATATCAGATGAACCACACTGACTGGACCAGATCTGATTTTCAATAAAAGACCAATATTGGCCCCATATATCAGTCTATGCTACTGTAATGTTTGTCTCTGCATGAAGCGAATGTGTTTCCATCTGCATCCACTCCCTTCTACCTCTCTGACCTCCTTCCTCCCTCCCCAGGATTCCATGTGTTCACCCCTGCTCATCATGGAGGAGGAGGGTCTGTGTCGGCTGGCCCAGACCGTCCAGGTGCTGGCGGACCTGCCCCCCCGCCGCCAGGCGGCCTCCATGGACATCCAGACGGGAAACCCCGGGGCTGACGGCTCCACACCCTGCTAGCACTGCGTAGTCACATCTAAGTGTAATATTACCAGACCGAAGAGATTGATCTCAGTGTTTGTTTTTTACCATGCTTCATATTTGACTAGTAGGCTTGTTATATTGTTTTCATGGTTTAGCATACTATGTCCGTCTTCCAAACATAATTGATAAACCTGAAATGCATCTTTTGTAAATGATTGAAAAGCTTTGGAAATGTGGCTTCTTTTGTGTCTTCTTTTGTCACTCAGGAAAATAGATTAAATTACATTACATTAGATGAGACTTTATTAGGGAAAATGGGATCGCTGCAGCAGCAAAATAGTATTAGGATACAGCAAACCAGAGAAGGATGTAAATAAGAACAGTGTAAATGGGGGTGATAGAAATTTTAATTTAAAATTAAGTAGATATGCATGAATGAAAATGTGCAAAAAAAGCCTGGATTCAAGGTAAAATAGCAGCAGTTGTATCAGTAGCATCAGAACCTGCTGAGACAAAAAGGCATTGTGAGATATGTGCATTATGGAAAAGGTGAAGAATTATATATATATATATATATATATATGCCATATATAACGATATTTTCAACTCCCTAAAAGGTGCTTAAAAAATAGACTCAATAAAATATAAAGTATAAAAGTACTGAATATACACATACATACATACATACATACATATCTACATACATTCCTACAACCTACATCTGAGTTAAATATCCAGACTTACATGCCATACATCCTGGATACAAATATAAATAGTGAAGAAGATAGAAGATCACATATATGTTATTGCACATGTAATGTAGCTTTTTTGCTGGTGGGGTGGGAATATGTGAGTATGGGAAAAGGCAATATGTGAAAGACGACAACATACAGTGTACAGGTTCATATTCACATTACCAGTCTACAGGAGGCCATACATACTGTATGTACTGAAGTGAATAGGCATGTAGACATGTGTTGAGAGACCACACCTTCCAAATACACTCGATAAAAAAATGTTTCATTACACCTAGCTTGTAGCCAGTAGGACCCTCTTTTTCCCTCTAGAAAAGCTTTGATTCTTCATGGCCTGGATTCAACAAGGTGCTGGAAACGTTCTGATCTTGGTCCATGTTGACTCAAAGCGTCACTCAGTTCCTGCACATTTTTCCTGTTCCACCTCAGACCAAAGGTCTCTGAGATCTGAACTGAAGTCACTGTCACGGACCTGAACGCCTTTATCCTGCTGGAAGTTTCCATTTGACAAAGGCTAGACCGGACCTGGACAGCAACCATGTTTAGGTACACAGTGTTCAGATGATGCTCCATTCGAACTAAGGAGCCTAATGTGAACTAAGAAAACATTCCCACACCATTACATCACCAGCAGCCTGTACAGGTGACACCAGGCACGATGATCCATGATCCATTTATGTTGTTAACCTGTTAGCATCACAACAGACACCAGGATTCTATTGCTTACCTGTTAGCATGTCACAACAGGATTCTGTGGTTTACCTGTTAGCGCGTCACAACAGAAACCAGGATACATGTTGTTAACCTGTTAGCATCCCAACAGAAACCAGGATTCATGTTGGTAACCTGTTAGCATGTCAGGATTCATCAGACCAGGCAAAGTTTTCCACTTTTGTTGATCCTGTGTCCACTGTAGCTTCATCTTGTTCTTGCTAGCTGACAGCATGGTCTTCTGCTGCTGTAGTCCGACCAGTTATGGTTCTGAGAAGACCTTCTGCACACCACTGTTGCACTGAGCTGCTATTTGCTGTTAGCTTGAACCAGTCTTCTCCTCTGACATTTCATCAAGACGTTTATCATTTATTTATGGCACGATTGCACCAGTCTCAATGATCTCATAGACACTTTAGTGATAAAATCCCAGGAGGGCGGCTGTAATGCTGAAACCAGTGCATCTGGCACCAACCATCATCAAAGTCGCTTATATCAGCTTCTTGCCCATTCTACAAACAGTAAATGAACCTCTCAACTGTGTCTGCATGCTTTATACTTATGTTTTAAAGCGGCATTAAGTAATTTATGACTTTTATCAAACTATCGATGACCAGTAGGAACTGCAACAATATCAAGTCTCCAAAACAGAGTATGGGATGGAAAGTCAGTTTTGAAAGGCAGAAATCTCAGCATGCGGCAAAGTAATCATTGAATCATTGGTACTGGTGAACAACCCTATCAATCCCAACAGATATATTATGGTCATTTTGTGCTATGGGGCAGGAAAAAATCGGACTTACTTCACCTTTAATTATACGTGACTCACCATCTTAAAGACGAGATGAAATGAAAAATGCCTTTTTAACCCTTTTAGATCACATCCCCGGTCATACTGTGCACCTATTTAACAATATATGCCAAAAAAAATACCAAAAATCAATTTCATTGTATTCTTATATCAAAATTCAATCATGTTTTCCTCCTGTAAAACAAAATATGCCGTGTGCTTACGTAAGCATGCCCGTAACTAATTTCAACCAATAATATCATGACATCCACCCATCAATCAATCTTCAACTTTTAGCGCACAGAGCTAAGAGGCTAAGATTAATTAGTTAGCTAGCTAGCAACAGCATGGTACTTCAGTGTGTCTTCGGGTGTTATGACACACCCACTTTTCAACGTTCAAATCAAATTCCTCCCAACGTTATGTCTTTCCTGTTTCACTCGGAAATATGTCACGATACGGAAGTTAGATACTCTCGAAATGCCGTTTCATCTCGACTTTAAGGAGTGAGCTGCTATGTAGATAGATTGGTGTACCTAATAAAGTGGCCACTATATTTACAGATGTAAAAAATATGAAAATGATGAAAAAAAGGAAAATATACTATACTATACTATTTCATGGCCGTACTTGAACGCCGCTAAAGTGCTGATAGATCCAGCATGTAGCCCAGCTGTGCGTCTGTTTATTTCTATGCGGCACCGCATACAGACTCTCCATCACACTTCCCCTCCATCATGCCCGAGAAGAAGAAGAGAGCTGCCTTCACTTTATTAATCAGCTCTGGCTTTAATCATGAGTCAATTAGCAGCGCGGCCTAATTGACTATCACCGTAATTGCTCTATCACGCTCCGCCTTGCAGGACCATCTGCTGCCGGCTTATCGGCTCCCGCTTGATAAGACGCACGCACACACACACACACACACTTAATGAATGCTCACACTTGCGTATGGAAATGGCGGTGGTCCGATTCCTATCACGTCTGAGCGGATGCCCCTGTGAGGCCCAACGCTACGCCGAGGCGGGGATTGGAGAGGCAGCCTGACATTTATGGGATGTAATTGAAGATGGGTATGAACCCCCACGCTCCGACATGGATGGATATCAGCGGTGTGTCTGCTGGCCTGCCTCATCGCCTCGCACTGATACACGGCTGAGCAGAGCTGAGGAAGGGGATTGTTTAATGGAGATGTTATTGATAAAACAGCAGCTCTTTTTTGGGCGGGTTCTAACCCTGCGTTCACACTGCAGTCGACTTCGCTGATGTGGTGTCACCCTATTCTGACCGATTGTCGGCGGGGCCAGAGGCTCTAGTTGCATCTATGTAGCGGTCTGCAGATACAAAGTGTTTATTTTATTGCCTTTCATTAAGCTACATCATTTGGATCAAGGACCCTGTTTGGACTTGGTTTTAAAACCACCAAGACACATTGTGATCCGATCACTCAAACCACTTGCCGAGGTGGTCTGGGACGCATTTGACCACATATCTTTTGTAGTGTAAATGCAATGTGTCCTGATGCGTCCCCGACAAGGACGTAACAGGAAAATACGTCATCAATGCAGGACGTGGTGGTTGTTTTGGTGACAGCACGCCAACGGTCCTGTCAATCTCAACAGTTGGAATAGCCCGTACATGTATATTAGTTCTTGAAACATTGTTGTTTTCTTAGCTAGCCCGTGCTAAACAAATCTGGCGCTTGTCTGGCGACAGACTGACGTAATAACTGTGCACGGGGCCCTTTGACCTTCTAGCGGCAGTGACGTAGGCAGTAACGACATCATTTGTGCTCCATCACTGTGTGCTCCATCACTGTGCTGCGGAACTGGCCCCTGTTTTCACCAACATTTTTAACACCTCCCTCTGCCAATGTTCAGTGCCCCACTGCTTCAAACAATCCACCATCATCCCTGTGCCTAAAACCAACAATATCTCCTGCCTCAATGACTACAGACCGATTGCCCTTACATCCGTGGCCATGAAGTCATTTGAGCGCATCATCCTCACTCACCTGAAAACCAGCACCACTCCCCTCATGGATCCATATCAGTTTGCTTACAGAGCCAACAGGTCTGTGGAGGATACAGTCAATTCAGCTATCCATCACATGCTGCAACACCTGGAGACCCCCAACACCTACGCCCGCATCCTGTTCATAGACTTCAGCTCTGCCTTCAATACAATTAACCCGGTCAAACTCTTCAATAAACTACTGGACATGAACATTGACCCCTGCATCTGTCACTGGATCCGCAGCTTCCTCTGGAACAGGCAACAGAGAGTAAAGATAAATAACAGCACATCTCACCCTCTGTACCTCAGTACAGGAGCACCCCAGGGCTGCGTCCTTTCACCCTGGCTATTCTCTCTCTACACAAACCATCTCACATCCCACTACAGCTCCGTCAACATCTACAAATATGCGGACGACACAACCATCACAGGACTCATCTTAAACAACAACGAAACAGAATACCGTGCACAGATAAACCGTGCAGTTACCTGGTGCACAGACAATAACCTTCTACTCAACTCATCAAAAACTCAAGAACTCATTATCGACTTCAGATGCAAGTCAAATTCCAAAACCGCTGTACTCATCTCTGGCGAACCCATATCCATCACTGACTCATTCAAATTTCTTGGCACTCACATAAGCAATAATCTTAAATGGAAGATCAACACAGACCACATCTTCAAAAAAGCCCAGCAAAGACTATTCTTTCTCCGTCAGCTCAAGAAATTCAGAGTGAGGAAACATCTCCTGCTCCGTTTCTATTCAGCCATCATAGAAAGCATCCTCACTTCATCCATAACAGTCTGGTACAGCAGTTTGGACACTCACTCCCGGAATAAATTACAGCGCATTGTCAACAAATCATCCAAAATCATTGGCATCCCCCTCCAATCAATCGAATCACTTCATCACAAACGGACAGTGAAAAGGGCAAGAAAAATAATTTCTGACCCCACTCACCCAGCACACCATGTTTTCCAGCTGTTGCCCTCTGGGAGGCGCTACAGTTCTCTGCTCACCAAAACAACCCGTTTTAAAAACAGTTTCTTTCCAACTGCCATACGAACTCTGAACTCCCTCTGACAAATTCCATTAGTGTCTATGCTGTTATGGCCATGAAACGTTTTTTTTTTTTTTTTAAAAAGTTACAATTTTAAAAATAATTTATTTACTGTTTGCATTACACAATACCTGTTGTAAACATATACAAAACACCTGTTCTGAACTTGTTTCATTTTACCTTTAAAAAATGCCACCCCTACCAAGAATACTACAACTAGAACTGAAACAAAATAAAAAATAAACTAAAACCAAACAATTAATAAAGAATTAATAACACTAAACTGACACTACCAAAGCCACATTTAAAACTAACTAAAACTTAACTGAGATTGAAATGAAAGTTGAAAATTATATAAAAATAAAAATTAATGAAAAACCCAAAGCTTTACTGACCCAAAACTATACTGACCCTGGACTGGATGAGTTAACATAATTAGCTAGCTAGTGCTAATTAGGTAGCATTGATAAAAAAAATAAACAGAAAAAAACCCAATAATATGACTTCAAAGCTTAGCATCAACCCCAACGATGGATGCAAGCGTTCTCCAAGCGATTTTGAGACGTTTATTTCTGGAGTCTTAAAAGTTAGAGAACTGGGAAGCTTTGAATGGCTGGAAGCAGCTTCTCATCCATTTTGCACTTGCCAGGCAGAACTATTGTTCATGAAACTAAATCACATCAGTGGGGGAGAGAGGAAGCGCGGAAATCTGAAGACCGATAATATAATGCTTCCATGCTGATGACCGTGAAAAGTTCAGCCGCAGCAGACGTCGGGCGGATTCCCCCGGTCGCTCGGCTCTGTGGGAAATGAATAGACTTCTGGTAACTTGTTGATGGTGTTGCTCGCAGCGTGAACTCACGGTAACACCGGGTGGTTGACTGCTTGAGGCTAGAGATAAAGGAATTAGATGAGGGGGGACTAGGAGGATGAGATTTGGTCGACCTAAATCCCCCCCCGCTCCCCGTACAGATGATTTGATTCAACGTTGCATGGGATCAAGTTGGAGGAAAGGAACGGGATTACGTAAGGAACGACTGCGCAACATGATTTCACTATCAAAAAAGACAGAGGAACATGAAACGTATTAATTTTATTATCACCATTCTTGTGTATCAATCATCAATGAATCAAAGCAATCACCATGGAACAATTCAATCATCTAAAAGCTCTTTCCTAACCTTGAACCTTTGATTGCGGAACATAATGAACTCGCAGCATGTAGAGACTTTGAAGAGTCTTCATTGCATACTGTCAAACACTCATCACTGCATTTCGAACGCAGGTCCGGTAGGTGTCACTGCGCTGCCAACGAACCATAATTGCACGTCTCATCGACATCCGGCAACAGCCCCCCGACTTCAAATTCACTCTCACATTCACTTAACCTCGCTTCCCCCTATCTGCTTTATTTCCTAACAAGTTCTGAGAACACCAGCGATGACTCACCGCCTGTGAATCATTATTCCTTGGAAATCGTCCAGTCGACGTTGAATCGAGAGTCCCTGCTTCCACTGCGTAATGAGCCGTCCGTGTCTGCGGCTCACTGCCCGCAGCCTGGGTGCCTGGGTGTCACCTGGGAAGGGTGCTGGCAGTAAGGGTGCACCCTGGCGTTGTGCCTCCTCCTCGTCACGCGGAGATCCTCCGGCGGGTGCTCAGGAGGGAAACCGTCGCCAAAACGTCTGCCTGGACAGCAAAAGACGACAAAGGACAGACACTTGTCATTTTTAATTGACTATTTGCATGTACCTGTTGAGAGAGGGCCATGGTAGGAATGACAGGAGTGGTTTTGACTGGATTCCATATGACTTGATCCTGGATCTCGATTGAGAGTTTTAGTGTCCCATGATGATCTAAATGCTGTTTCAGAGGCTTTTCCACCCTGACAAGAATAAAACTCTGGGGAAAACACTGAAAACTTGTATTTTGTTTTTTGTATTCTTGGATTTTCATGCCAAAAATCCAAAGGATAAAGATAAAGAAAATATTAGCTATCGGCAGCTTCAATCAAAAAAATATGTCAGTTACAGTAAGCACAGAGGAGGAAAGCTGCTTTGGCTTCAAATGTCTTGGAGAGGTGCTCATAGCAGTTTGGTGTATATACAAATGGAAAAAAAAGGCCTGTGGTGCTTTGTGATCTTTGATGTGACGCATTAGGCTTTTTTACTTTTTTCCAAAAGACAGTGCCTTGGACTTTATCTGTCAAACCCCACTGCCTAGTGCATACGACAACAAAGTACAGAATTGAGTTAATTTGTTGTGAAGCGTTTTGTTTAAATCTTGAATCAAGGAATTGATGATGGAAGGCCTACCTGAATAATGCGACGGTCTCCGGTGGGTCCGACCTCGCCCGACCAGATGGTGCCTCATCTCTTCTTGGTGTCAAACAAGAACCAGAAAGCTTCAGCTAAAAACACAACTGACATCAAGCCTGAGAACAGCAGAGGGAAAGGAAGCGTCGTACTTGAGCTGACGTTGTAGGTGATGGCTGTGATGTCCACTCTCTGCCACCTCCACATGTTGGCGGGGGGTGAGGGGTTGTAATCTAGCAAGAAACAAGGAAAGGAAATGTGTCGAACTACTATAAAACGATCAAACACACCTCACTGCCAAAAACGACCCTGCTAGACTTACGTTGTCCGTTGAAACCTTGGCGTGGCGGAGGACGAGGTTCGACTGGGAGCGGAGGGCGAAGGCGAGTGACTCCGTCATGGTAATACCGGTTAACTTGGACGCCGCCTGCCGAGCCCCGCCGCCTGTGGAACTGGAGGTGTGCTGGGTGACGCACAGCCAGAGCTAGACAAGCAGGTAAAGTGATTATTGTTAAATGCACACAGGCACAGAAGTGCAAGAGTAGAGTTAGACTGATTATATGGGGCTGATATTGGTCTTTGATTAAAAATGAGATCTGGTCCAGTCAGTGTGGTTCACCTCTGATATGATGGATATGATGCATTTTGATCAGATTCCACATAAGTATGCATTCAGGTTTTATTATTATCCTAATTACTATTATTGGTTCCAGAGTTTTAGTGTCCCTTGATGGTCTAAATGCTGTTTCAGAGGCTTTTCCACCCTGACAAGAATACAATTCCAGGGCAGAACACTGAATACTTGGAATTTTTTGGCATAAAAATGATGAAATTTAAAGATAAATAATATTGGCTCAAAATATCGCCTATATCGGTAACTATCGGTATCGGTATCAGTCTTCAAAAACCCATAAAGTCCCATAAAGCCTGTGCAATATTATTAATGAGCTGCAGTAGTAGGACTTATATGGGTTATTTAGTGAAGTTAGAAAGAGAAAAAAACACATCCTGTCACTAACTGATACCAACTTAAGATAAGACATGATCGGATGAAACTTTAAGGATCCCAGTTGGGAAATCGGGTCATTGCAGCAGCAAATTAGTAATAAGATACAGCAAAGACAATACAATGTAAAATGAAAACAGAGCAAATGAGGGGCATCAAACAAAATGCAACTGACAACTTCAACAGAAATATATGAATGAAAGTATGATAAAGTATGGATTACACAGCATCAGGAGGGTGCGCAAAATAACAGCTGTAGTAGCAAGAGAACGTACTGAGAAAAGCAAAACAAGTGTGTAACATGAGAATATACCAAAAAAAAACCACAACACTTTTTGGTTGCGACAGTCTCATTGGGATCTCTATAACATCCTGACCTGAAGCAATGTAGCCATTTTAAAGTCAATTTAACCATCAGTAGCTGTCTAGGTACCAGAGTACGACTTAGTGATTATTCTCTTTCACAATCCCCCGGTTGATTTAAAGTGTGCAGTGGGGCTTTTAAAACTTTAAAAAGGCTCTTATTAGCCATTGCGAATCGGCCAACAGGTGAATTCTCTCCTCTGAATGAGCGGTGATTACTGTACTGATGCAATCAATGGGCCCTGCCGAGTGGGCAGACACGTCTGATTGCCAAGTGAAGCTATGAAAAAAATATAAAGCGCCTGAGAGAAAACATCAGATGGAGGGCTTGTGGGAATTCTGCAGGTAGCAGGTTTGTTTTCTATCAGCACGCTTGTTTAAAAAAAAAAAAAAAAAATGCCTGGAGTTTCAAAAATATAGAATTTTTCCCTTAAGTTTTAGGAACTTTTTGAAATAATGAGAGTTTGTGGAGATGCATTTAAACTGTGTTAATCAATACTGTGAAAATGATGTTAAAATGAAATCAAATTCCTGTGCTGAAAGGCATCTGTCGATATTAAAGCTGCACTAGGTACAATTTTTACATAAAAATACACCTGTCTGAATCACAAAGTGAGGCTGCAACAGAGAAGAGCGTCCCATCCCCTCTAATCAAGACACTGTAAATTCACTCTATTTGCCCAAATTCAATTCTGGTGTCTGTATGGTCACTGGTGGGAAATCTTCTCCACACAAGAAGTGACGAATCAAAACTTAGTGAGTGAAATACATGAGTGTCTCCTAAACAGTAGTGAGCAGCACTCCGTCCAGAGAAAGCTGGACTCACCAACGTTAGATCTTTTTCCTCTCTAGTATCTTTGGTTTCCTTTGGTATAAAGCGTCACAGACCGGCTGGGTTGGTAAACATGAGCAGTTTACTGATGTCACCTTACAGGATTTTTGGGTATTGAAGTTCAAACAGTTACCTCTCGCTGCCATTTGGAGCCGGCGACATGAAAAAGTTGCCTCGTGCAGCTTTAACTTCAAACTTGAGTGGTGAAAAGAGAAAAAGTAGCCCTCACCGCATTTACCCATATCGCTTTTTGTGTTTTTTCATCCGTTCAGGTTCTGGCTGGGCATTTAAAGCTCCTAGGAGCAACACAGTCAAACTAAATAGAAAGTATCCGAAGTGTGTGGGTTGGAGGAACGGCAACGCTTGGTGATGGTCATGTTATAAACTGCTGTAATGAGGCGAGACGGTGCTTGTCCGGGCTTCAGTGGGGCTTAGTTTGGCTGTCCACAGTGCTCACATTTCAGGCTTCTAGCTCCTTTTTGTTCACTAGACTCCTTTTTAACTACAGGAGGCTCAGGGTGGGTTTTAGGGCGGTGATTCTTAATCATTATATCAAGAATCCCCAAATACACCCACATTAGGGCCATGGACCCCCTTTTGATCAGATTTAGTCCCAGGGACCCATATGGGAAGATTTTAGTTGTTGATTTAGTACTGATTTAGTAGAACTGTCTACACTGTACCTGGGACAATAATGGTGGTGAGAGTGAAACAGTCATTCTTATACCTTCTCTAACTTCTCTAAACTATTCCTCATTTTGGTGGGGACCCCTGGAATCCCCTCAAGGACTCCTAGAACCACCTTAAGGACCCCTAGAACCACCTCTAGGACCCCTGGAACCACCTCTAAGACCCCTGGACCCACCTCTAGGACCCCTGGAACCCCTTCAAGGACTCATAGAACCCCCTCAAGGACTCCTAGAACCACCTCTAGGACCCCTGGAACCACCTCTAGGACCCCTGGAACCCCCTCTAGGACTCCTAGAACTACCTCTAGGGGTCACCACTGTTTTATGTGGGATTTCATTAAAAAAACAAAACAAAAAAAACGTTCAAAGCACACGACTCTATCTTAGTTCTTAAGATAGCTCTATCTTATATATACAGTATTGTAGGTGGGATAAAGGGAGGAGTATTTTCTAACTTTTTTCATCAGATGTCCGATGTTTTGTGATGGTGTCCAAGTTGATAGTGGATACAAACTGAGGTCATGAAAATTTTATCATCTTCAAACCCAAAAATATTGGTAATATCAGCCTTCAAAAGCTTATATCTGTGGCGTCCTGGTAACTGTGAAGTCCTGGATTCAAATCCAGCCTGAGACCTTTCTTGCACGTCAACCCCCTGTCTCTCTCTTCTATATTCTATCCAATAAAGCATCAAAATAATCTTTTTCAAAAATGTTCTAGTCAAATCCTACCCTGGACATACTGGAGAGGTTATATCAGTGGTAGTATTCTGATATGGGCCTTCATGTCTATCTTGGCAGACTCGTCGTCTCTTCAGTGTCGGATTAGAGGTTTGCCTGGCCAGGTGAGGCAGTCTTGATCAAGGCTTTCCAAGCACTGCAAATCAATGCTCAAGTTCTTAACAGATGAGGTTAACCATCTTTTTATCAATTTCTTTTGCCCATCAGAAGTTTTCTTTACTCTTCGGTGCAGAGAGGACGTCTTGATCACAAAGGCAGGATATCTGAAATGTGCTTTCAAGTATATTCTGAGGAGGTCAGTGTCTGCCATGGAGATGATTTTAATGGTGATGATGAAACCGTTAAGAGTTAGAAGTTCCAAATGCAACTAGAAAAGTCCAGTTCTTGGAGAAAATGTGTGGGTGAGACCAAAGCAGCTGCAAGTGTGCTTCCTTCAGCTCGAAAGGTTAAAAGTTGAAGTCATTAAAAATAATTAATCTTTTAAAGGTGTTCATAATGATCACCAAATGTCACTAGTCACTCTATACCGTTCATTTCTAGGGGATAAAAAGAACACTTTGATATCTTCCAAAAAAAAAAAGTAAGGAGTATCAAAAAGCGGAATAGATAGGCACATCTCTTTAAGTACCTGGACATTTTAAAGTGGAACAGGGTCTCTAGCTGAAAGTATGTAGAAGTAATTAGAGTCCAAACTTTTGGAGAGAGTAATATCCTGGAGCATCTCCTGGAGAAAATGTGTCTAGACCAGTGATTCTCAACCCATTTCATATCAAGGACCCCTAATTTAGTTCACATTAGGGCCACGGACCCCCATTTGATGAGATTTTGTCTCTTGGACCCAAATCTGAGAATATTTTTACTGTTGGATATGATTTTGTCCAGAATTCCATGACTATCTGTATTGCAGGTAAAGAGATAACAGTGAAACTATGATCAAAATAGTCATTCTTCTACATTCTCTAATTGTTTTAAGTTCTTGTAAATGAAATAATGGTGAAGTTTAAAAATTCATCAATTTGCTGGGGACCCCCTGGAACCCTCTCAAGACCCCCTGGTGGTCCCTAGACCCCACATTGGGAACCACTGGTCCAGATGACAGCAGTTGGAAAGATTAAAAAGTAAAATTCATTAGAAAGAGTTCATCTCTTGTGAAAAATTTGACCACTAGATGTCCTTTTTCACTTTCTGCCATTCATTTCCATGGGACAAAGTTAAGACTAAAAGTATTCAACTTTCATTATTTGAATAAAAGTTGTATTTTTTTTATTTATCACACAGTATCATAAAGTTGAACGCATCAGCACATCCTCCTAAAGTAGCGGAATATTTTAAAGTTGGAACAGAGTCTCTGGCTGGGAGTATGTGGAAGCAGCTAAAGTCCAAAGTTTTGGAGACAGTAATAAAGAAATAGTGGGAATAGAATGAGTTCGCTCACTTTCAGCAAGCCCGCTAATTCCCCAAGCATAAATCCACCGTAGGCAAATTCTTTACCTCCATGCTGGTGACGATTAATCTGTGCAGGCTGATTGCCAAGCTGCAATGGCACCCGCAGGGGTCTGCTGTTTGCTGCTCTATCTTCCATCCACATGCAAGCTCAAACACAAAGACAGCGCTCTTAATGAGAAGTCATAAAACCTGTCATCATCAAGTTAGACTGAAGTCAACCTGCATCTTCAAAATTCAAACGGCCTTCATAATATCTGGAACGATCCTGGTGAAAACTAGACGGAAAAAGAAAATTGTTTTGGGAAGATTGGTTGCAATTGCAATTTCAGAAATTTACTTCAAAGTTAATCGCTAATTTAAAAGGTCTGAAGCAAAGTGATGCAGATACTTCTTTATTGAAAAATGAATGGGAGATGGTGGGACCAACACAGACAAACTTTCTGACTTCAAACAATGTTGAGGATTCCACAAGTAATAAAGTGGTAATCCACCCTGCACTTGCTACCGACCCAGTTCTTCTTCTATTTATTCCAAAACAAACCGGAAATCTAAAACGCATCACTTCCTGTGCACTAGAGGATTTTTCCCAGGAAAGAGCTACCAGACACCCGCTGTTTAGAACAGCAAATGGAAAAGCTTTCATGAACTGGATATAGGTTGAATCACTATTCAGTCCTACCAAGATTTTTGTGTGATTTGTATAATCAAAATGACTGATTTTGTGGTGATAATTTCCAGAATTATGCAGCGGATTTTGTGTTAACAGCATTTTTACTTGTATTCACAAAAATGAACAAATATAAACAATATACAAACAAATAGTAAACACATAGAAACAATATCCACAGAATTATCTATTTTCAACAACCATCTCTCCATTCTCCATCTCAATTCTTTTACATCTCAACTTCAAAAGCAAAACCTCAAAATCAACCAGTGGATTTTCCCTTTCCATCCATGTTGTGTGTGCATGTGTGTGTGTGTGTGTGCGTGCTTGTGTGTGTTTGTACGTGTGTCTCTCACTGGGCATTGCAGAACTTCAAAACACAAATCTCAATTTTTAAACAGATTTCTGAGTATGCAAGAGTTTGCAAAAATTTGTTGATTCTTTTACATCTCAACTTCTTCAATCAAATGATTTTCCCTTTTGATGAGACAACTGTCCATGTTGTGTGTGTATTTTTGCAATTTCATGCATAATGTATGCAGTCAAATTTCAAATTATACAGCATTGCGAAAAAATACGCTATTTTGTTGCTTTTGCTTTGAATCACTTGATCACAGAATCGCGAAAAATGGGAGGGAGTGACTATTGTGTTATACCAATTGGCGATGAAGACTGCCAAAATGGACATTTATTGATATGAAAATCACCAATTATTACTTTAAGAGTAAGTATATCTTACATACTATTTGACCTATGCCATCTCAAATTTCCATCCCAAACCAACAGACTGCAAACAACAGAACAGGTACAAAGCACATACTGTACATACCAACACATTCACAAAGAATTGACAGACATAACACACACATAAAGCCAGTATGAGAGGTGTCTGATACCTGAGTTTGGCGGTACATCACGTTGAAACCGGGCTGATCTGACGTGGCTCTCCTGGTAATGAACCAGACTCCGTCTCTGCAGCGCTACTGAGATAAAACCAATAACAAACACATTATGACAGCCGTATGGCTGTCATAATGAAGACAGGAATAAGGTGTTACATTGTATACGTTCGGCATGTTGATTGAGCAAGTCAGTCACGTTGGCCTCTCTTCCAATATATTCTCTAGGGCTGTAAATGGGCGCAGGTGGTGAAGTCTTATCGCTGACTGACAGTAAAACGGAAACTTTCATTTCAACAACTGACAGTCTATTTCACCTGAGTTCAGCGGAGGCCTCGGAGGCAGCAGGGGCCTCGGAGGCTGCCGGTCTGGTCTGATACCGTGGTGTCCAAAGTCTTCTCGGTGACACCTGATGTCCTGAAACGCTGAATAGCAACATGTAGACATCAACAACCACTTCTTTTCTTTGGTGTTACCAAATGGTCACAGTTTATGCACCAAATCCATCATTCAGTGACTCTTACACACTTAACTGGTGTGTACATTTCTGTAAGATATCTCATTATCACCAGAACTCATTTTGTCAGTAGGGTTCGACCGATATGGGCTTTTGAAGGCCAATACAGATATCTTTTAATTGAAGCTGCTGATAGCTGATATTCTCTGCTAATATTCAATATCGTTAAATTTGACCATTTTCAAGAAAAACATTCCAAAAATTCCAAGTATTCAGTAATAATAATAATGCGTAAAAACCTGAATCAGCTCAGGTTCAGGTCTTCCCATAGACAACCAGTATAGCACTGATCAATTATCTATAATAAATATGTAATCAATCAAACTGCATCATATCCATCACATCAGAGGTGGACCACACTGACTGGCCCAGATCCGATTTTAACAAAAGGCCAATATCGGCCCTATATATCAGCACACTGGCACATCGGTCTAACCCTAGCTGTCAGTGCAGTAACCTTGTCCTGGAGGAGAGGGGGGAACGTGCAGCTCTACTCCCCAGGCCTCGGCCGTGTGCCGCAGCACCAGGCTGGTGATGCGGCGGTGGGCCAGGTCGTCCCAGTGGACGCCGTCCGGCATGCGGTGACGCAGGCCGAAGCGGAAGTGGAAGTGCAGGTCCAGGACGTCCAGGCCGTAGGCGTCGGCCAGCCGGCTGCAGTAGAAGTTGGCCTCGACCACGTCGAAGCGCAGCGTCGGGCCCAAGTGGTTTATCTGTGGTGACAGAGGGTCAACACGCTGAAGCTACATGTTTCCATGACTTTATTGTTTTAACGGATTTGAGAAGCTCTCTCTCTGGTTGTCAACAGAATCAAACCGTTTTAGAAATGCAGTCTAGTCAATCGAGTAAGCCAGAGGCAGACAAAAGGAGGGAGAGAAAAGGAGAGAGAGAGCGCTCCTGTTATAACCCATGGCTTGTACTTTATATTTGGAATTTGATATGTTGCATTTTAAATATTTCATGATTTTCACAGTAGGTGTTTATTTAAAACAAAAAATTATTGACTTTAGCACCAATTGTACCATGAATGTTTAAGATGCACTAGGCAGCTTGCACTTTGGCAGCCCCAAGGGGCAGTGGGAGATAACAGTTGGAATTTTTCCAAGTTTGAAGGACTTCATTAACCAGAAATAGGGAAGAGAAATAACACGTCTTTTTCTTAGTGTGTGGTGGAGGTGGAGGTGGAGAAGAGGTTCAGCCATTGTTTGGCGAGTCCAGTTTTCTCTGGAAGGAGCGCTCACTCACTGATGTTTAGGAGACACTTTTGGATGTTTTCTGTTATGTTTTGATTCATCACTTACTGTGTGGAGAAGATTCCCCACCAGTGACCATCCTGACACCAGAATTTAATTTGGGCAAATAAGGTCAATCTGCAGTGTCTCATTTAGTGGGGATGGGACGCTCTTCTCTGTTGCAGCCCCACTTTGTGTTTTAGGCTGATAAGACAGGTTTTTTTTTTAAACACGACAATCTTGCCTAGTGCAGCTTTAACTAGATGCTTCCACTTCAAAATGGTTCTTAACCATGTGCCATCGAAGCCCAAGAGTCTGCAGGTTTTCATTCCAACCAAACACTCAAGTAGCTGATTTCACCGCTTAGTTCCTCCTCTCTGCCTGAAGGTGTGCAAATAAGTGAAATGAGCTGCTGCAGTGTTTGGCTGGAATGAAAACCTGCAGACTCTCGGGCCTCAGTGGCACACAGTTGACAGCCGTTGGCATGAGAAACTCACTTCAGGCACAAGGAATCCACCCTTGATGTTCTTGCCAAGTGGCATGGCCAGGAGCCACAGGATGAGACAGTCATGGCGGACGATGGCTTTAATCTGCCCAAAGAACTTGTGGAGGTTCTCTTTGTATTCTGGGAGACACTCGAGGCCGTACCTGCAATATAAGAAACTTTTATATGCGTGCAGGAGGTGGAAGACGAAGACACTGCACCTAAAAGAAGTGTGCAGTGAGACGGAGCTTTTACAGAAATCAATGCGCTCCTGCATGGGAGTATTGTACGCATTTTTTTCGGACAGTGTATGAGGAGACGGATGTTGGCATCCGACAGCCAGCAGTTCCTCATGCTTAGAAAGCCTAGCATACCAAAATGGACTGGATGGTCTGATGCTCATATACAGCTATTTCTTCATGTGAACACCAGAGAAGAAGAGCGCAGACAAGTCCATCATGCTTAGCTATAGTTACAGAGACTGGAATTCCCCTCCAAACTCTGTCCAATAAATGAGCTGGTTGTGAGTCCATGTGACATTTGTTTACGAGCCCTGGTTCACTTGTAATTGGATAGTGTGAACCTAAACAAGGTTACAAAAAATACAAAATGATGTAAGCAATGTTTCGGACCAAAGAAAACCAACTGTAGGTGTTATCAAACCTTAAAGAGTCTATAGACCCTCTATAGAATACAACAGGTGGTGGCACCAAAGACCAGCCAATAGCAGATGGCCAGTTCAGTACCCTCATTTTCACCATTAGGTGTCAGGCTTCACCAAAGATTTGGGTTTGGGGTTTAGTTACTCTTTAAGTAAAAAACAATGCGCAAAAGTCAAAATAGCCACCGATGCATTTCAGCCATCTAGGTCTTCACCAGGGTGTCAAAACCAAACCATGGTTCTGGGAGCCATTCAAAGCCATACCTGCAACGCAAAAGTCTGTATACCTCAAACATGTGATGGTAGACTGATGAAAAAAGATGTGCCTTATCTCAGCTTCAGTATGTCTTTAAATATCCTGTGCACGTTCTTACGTTCCGCTCCGGTGCTTGACATATGGTTCAATATTTTCTAGTTTTAGGCGGAGGAGGGAATTTTCTGGAGCAGAAATGCGTCAGGACAGGGGAACAACTGCATGTAGCTGCTACTTGATTTTCTCCATCACAGGGAGTGCTGACTTTTCTCCCTCCGGCGGCTGCTTGAGCGATTCCATTCAGTCTCTGTACATAATTAATCACACACTCATCTCCCTCTCACTTCGACTGAGCCCGAACAAGGCTGAACGTTAATGAAATTCAATGCAAACCAAACAAAGAGGTGGAGGACCGAGATTCGCGATGGCAGATGAGCGCTCAAGTGAGCGAGCTTATGGGGAAGGAAAAAAATAGCTTGTTTCATCTTGGTTAACTTATGAAACACACCTCTCAAGAGATCACTGTCATTTTCATTGCAGACACAGGAATTTTTTTTTGTTTACTCTTCTGTTTTTTACTATTCTGTACCAGTCAGACAAGTAATGATCTATGGTGTACCATGTGTTTTGTGTTCTACTGTAGGTGTTTTAACAGGTTGGAACTATACTAGAGAAAGACAGGATATGTACAGTATATAGTTATTATTTATTGGTTTATTGTACAGTTTGTCTTGCACTGTTCCTTTGCACCACATGTGAAGTGTTGTTGTCCTTTTAAATGCCACCAAGATACATTTTTGCACATTTTATTCCAAGAATAAAATGATTCTGATTATGAATATTACTGAGACTGGCTGGACTGTGCGCCACAAATCCCAGCATGCCTGCAGAGAGCTCTCTGCAGGACGACTGTTTTGTGAGTGTGCAGGATTATTTTTTTGGATATTAATATTTTTCTCTTTTTACTTTAAAGTTCTTTTCCTTGTCTGTAGCCTTTGAAAGAAATGTGCTCTTGTATGGAGACGACTTGACACCAAAAAATAAAAATAAAAAAAAATAAAAATCAGGCATTTTAATTCTACCTTGCTTATTAGCAAATATACACAGATGGTACAACATGCATTTTCTGAATCAGGTATTCTGGAGAATTCGGCATATAGACCTTATTGACATGGCAGCTATTTTGAACACTCTAGCAATCGGATGGACCAATTATAAGTCATGCTATTCTTGCTATGGCAGTTGGCAAAAGATGGGGAAATTCTATAATTTTAGACACAAATGGCATGCAAGCACTCTTATTTTACAACAATACATGACAGTCTGGAGGTGGACCGTTCATATCACTGCAGTGGTACAATGCTGATACACAAACCTTGGGTGTAATGAAAGGCCTGTGTATGATTCAAGACCTTTGTGAAAAGTAGGCTATCTCATCTACATCCTTTTTCATGTATTCACAGTTACAGTCAGCTATTTGGGCAGCGGGAATACCCATTGATATACAACCTACCAGCCATCCACTCACGGAATTGATAAAAAAGGTTTTAAGAACCATAAAAAAGGTAGTATATGGTTAATTTATGATTCTCTCCATAGCTGCTCACTATCACACTTCACCCCCACCATCACCCCCTTGCTATTACTAGAATATGGAACAAAGACACTGATTGTGGTGGCTCTTCAATAAATTGGGACAGAGTATGGAAGAATATTACTCTTTCATCACAGAACCTGGATAATTAAATCATAAGCTTTAACTTTGTGCACAAAATATCTATAAAAAAGCTATTTGACGGCTTCACAGGGGAGTTGAGAGTAAACATGACACAATTCCGCCATTACACACACTTTCACAAGTCAGGAAATCACAGAACTATTTTTCTCTGCCGCAGGACAGACTGCTGTGGGGTGAAAGTGCGTTACTGGCGGAGTGATCTAGTTTTACGGACAGTAAGGTCAGAGTGTAAACAGTTGAGTTTGGTAGAAGATGGTGCAGTGCTGCTGCTTTCTGGGATGTGGATAGAAATACGTCGGTTGGTCTCCATATTGTTTTCACAGACTGGCTTTTTTGGAGATATTTTGGTAAACCCTGTTTGGACTCATTGTTAGCAACAAGAGGAAACAGGAGCTCGCCATTTCAACCGACTGCTGACTCTGGAGCCAGTATTGTTAATATTGTACAACAGGTATGTAATAGACAAATTATATATAGGGCCAAAATTGCCAAACTAATCCTTTCTGGGAAAGGGTAATTGTCCACTAAAATAGGAGCAGAATTGGACTGTTCACCACTTTTAATGTTATTAAATGATGATTCATCTCTGAGGCTTAACTTAACTCAGAGGCAGCTGATGCTTTTAGGGCTCATTGCTGCCAGAAAGATGGTTGCTGTAAGATGACTACCTTCTAATTCATTATCAACCTAACAGCGGTGCGGTAGCCAAAAATATATTAACTTAAAGAGGAGGATAGGAGGAGAAACAAAATTGTTATTTTTTCCAAGAACCGCAATGATTGCTTGGATTTAGCAGGGATGTTAGTTAGCTAGCTTACTAGTTAATAAGCTACTAGCTAGCTATCTAGGCTAGACTGGACCAAATATTTTAAAATGTGAAACTATATCCCTACCAATTCTTGAGAGCCATTGTTTTCTAACATGTTTTTCAGTGGAGAATCTGTGAAATGTTTGTATGATGTGCATCTTGGTCCACAACAGTAGCTGGACTCGACTCGGACTAGAGTTTCCCACCCAGAGTGTTAAAAATGGCCGCCGTCTGAAAGCAGTGCACTTCATTTCAATAACATTTAAACTTTTAGAACTGCTCGCTACCACCATCTACAGTGTATTTTGGTAGAATAACAATGAAAGGTGTCTAGAATAGAATAGAACAGAACAGAACAGAACATGTATGTGGTTACCTGGAGATATCCCAGATACAGGAGCCGACGATGACGACGTCAGGCTTGAGGCTGCAGCGGAAGTCCTCCAGGACGCTCTCCATGTACGGCGAATAGATTCGCGTCAGGAAGTAGAAGCGCAGCAGGTGGTGGTCGGAGCGGTACTGCCGCACCTCTCGGTACTCGGTGCCGTTGGTCATGGGACCCCGTCGACCCCCTTCCACCAGGCAGTCCCGCTCGAAAGAGAGCTCCCCCTGGAGGACAGCAAATACAGAGTCCCGAGAGATGATTGACAAGTGATCTCTTTCTCTTAAACATAAACACAAATTCCTCCCAAATATTAAAACCCAATGTAATGTCTTCCTGGGTTTACTTCAAACTTTGGACGGACAGTAGTTGTGTATAAACACAGGATGGTTTGCAGCCTAGTTACTTTCATCTGCCATGGACCAAAGTCTGCACCCGAATGGTCAAACGCACCGCTCGTTGGGCCGTCCTTGGTTTCTGTCTCTGCTTTTCAAACTGGAAAAACATGGCGGCTTGTTCGGAAACTTTCTCTTATTTCACCAATCAGTCCAGTGAAATCTGTTTCTGAAAATATTTCAGGTGAGGAATAGGCCATGCAGCTACTGAATCTTGATTCATTTTACATCTTTAACGGCTAGTTTTGCTCACAAGGGTCGGGAGTTTCTAGAGGCGGCGAGTCACGCTGGACGCCCCTGATTTGCATAAAGAAGACTAGACCTCACCTTTGCTGCTTCGCTACCAGAATGCACTGCATGGCCGCTTACATAGAAAATGAATGGGAAGCGTGGAAGTGACGGAATCTGTGTAAACGCACCTGAAAGCACAATTTTCCCCTCATGGACAACACAGACTTGTTTACCACCTTTTAAGACTGACATAAATGTTTATGACCTAAATTCATAGTAAACACAACAGCAGGTGGTATCAAAGTGATGCAAGTTACAGAAGATAGGGTCTTTTAAGGTGAAAAATCCAACGCTTTCCTGAAAACTTAACTGATTTTTGTTATAGCCGTGGTGGTTTGCCTTATGATGATCACCGACTGGAGGTCACAGCTTACCCTTGTTTGTATTTACCACTACATCACTGTATACAGCAGAATATTAAGTGCGAGTTCTGACAGTGGCAGCTTCTTTGAAGGGCAATTTATTTCCAACTGATAATGAGGGAATAAGAAATGGGACTCAGACTGAGAGGCGGCCTTGGCGTGACAAAAGAGAAGTGCCTTAAACTGGAAGGATGTGCGCCGGGACTGCAGGTATGTGTGTTGCTGTAGTGCTGCTTCATTTGCATAAAAAGCTCCTGGAAAGCGTTACCTTGGACTTGAGCTGAGACAGAGTCAAGCAGCGATCCTTCTGAAGCAGGAGAACCAGGTCTTTGTACATGGAGCGCTGCACTGAAATCAAAGAAACAAACGCAGCCGTCTTCACTCCCATCCCAAGCAGAAATCTTCAGTGTTTGAAATTTCAAGTGTTTAAGTAGCTCTTAAGATGCACAACACTGTAAGACTGTATCTGGGAGTGCAGCTCTACAGATTTATTGAGCCTAAAAAAAAAAAGGCTGGCAAAACTGTTATGTGCTTTATCTTTTTAAATATGAAATCCCAAAAGGTTCTCTAAAAAATGAATAAGTAAATAAATAACACTACACAAGCATAAAGTAATATTCAAAGATGGATATGTGGATAAAAACTGGAAAAAGTCAGAACCATATAATTCGAATCTCATGCCTTAGTAAACTCCATTTCTCTGTTTGCACTTTGTACATTCTGTTTTTGAAAAGTGCTACATAAAGTTTATTCTTGCTATAATGACAAAGTAACAAAGTGAATTTTCCCTCACCTGAGCCACCAAGCACCACCACAAACTTGTTGTGCAGAAGCTTCCTGGCTTGACTCTGCGTAACAAACCTCCTCATGGCTGCACAGTCTTTACAGGACTTCACTTTTCTTTCTGCTCTGCAACCTCTGGCGAAAATGAGGTGGTTGTGATGGTATGCACCAACCAGCACGCTAGCCTCAATGTACAGAGTAGCACCGAACTCCTAACGTACACACCTCGTAGGACATCATTTTTGACCTTTCTGAATCGTTAGGGTCTCCTGGTAAATTCGGCATATTGATAATCCACCAAGCAGCACTTCATTTCAATAAAACCTCAACTTTTAGAGTTGGTTCACACTGCTCGCTGCCGTCCACCATGTTGTATTTTAGTGGAAGAGGACTGTGGGAGTAACAACAATACCATTGTAAAAGTTGAAATTTTACTTAAATAATTTTACTTAAATAAGTTGGTGTGTTGGATGTACGCCGAATGAAATAATGGCTGCTACCACTTCGCAAAAGGTGTTAAGTCATATTGTAAAATGTATTTATATTTGCCGATAAATAACACATTAAATTGCCAGCTTTGGAGTTAGGCGGGACAGAATGGAACATTTTGCGGCGAGTCCCCAAGTGAACCTGTCAATCCTTGTAACCGATTAATCAAATGATTTAGAAAACTTAAGTCTGCCCATAAACCGCAACGTCATTAATTTATGTTTACATTGATCCAAAACAACATGTAGCCTAGCTTACATGCTTATTTACCATCTTACCAACAACACAAACTGTCGTAGGGCCTACTTGACCTTCTCTGCACTTTTCTGTAGATCTACTGGTATGTTTTGCTACAATGTCTTGTTTGGCCACAAGGTGGCAGCCTTCAATTTCAACAAGCGGGGTCCCTCAGGGGTCCATGTGAGGGTCCAAGGAAATCTCCAGCAATTTGAGGAATTGGGGAATATAATTTCACTGAAATTTCATGCAGTAGAAGTTAGCACTAGGATGGAAAGTAGGCTATAAGGATGATAGTTTGCTTTGGGACAAAATATTTATGAAATGGCGGTCCCAGGGCATGCCTACTTGGGGGTCCTTGACAGGTCCTTGAGAGCATGGATGCATTAAGCTTGAGAGCCCCTGATTTAATGTATTTAATTTGTTGCAAGACCATAAACCAAGTAAGAAACAACAGAACCCTGATAAAGACAGGAAAATTATATACTTAAAATATCTTCCTGATAAAGTGATATTCATCAACAACAACTGGGAATACTTTTTAAGAATTATTTATTATTGCTGTGGCCTAGGACAGTCCAATCAATATTTTTGAACATAAACAGCTCCCCCAAAGCCAAAAACCAGAGAACTGATGAGAATGCATGGTAAAGATGTAAGTCTACAGACTATGAATGGAAAAGTGCTTGAATTCTTATACCCAAATGAGCTTTATTTTATAAATGAGCTTTATTTTATAGGAGTATTATCAGTTCTGAACCAAAAAATGCAGCTTTCCCCCCAGAAAATCTCCCTGGTTGCCGCCTCAGTCACCTCTTTCCCAATTAATTCTCCGTGGGGCAGCTCCACACTATAAAACTACCTGATCAAATTAGGAAATTCACTCAGGCTAAACCCACTGAAACTCAGTTTACCCACATTTTCAATTGCAGAATAGTTAACCACCTTATGAGGCTGACACAAACCTTGATGATGTAAATTCATCATAGTAAGTAGGATCAAACTGGTGTAAGTTATATGAGGATAGGGTGTTTTAAGGGGGAAAATATTCATGCTTTTCTGAAAATATATTGATTTCATAATATTGATTTTTGTTCATGTTGTTGTAATGCCTCACAATGATCACAGACTTTATTTACCACTAGATCACCGATCATATTTCTCAGTTTTGTGACTTTGTCCTTGTTCACAAATCTTGATTGGACTGTCCCAAACTATGGGGATGAATTTTATGTTATTTTTTGTGTTTTTATGTTACTGACTGGTTTTATGTTATAAAACAGGACTTATGGTCCCACCAGCAGCTTGATGGGTTGATGCTCTCCGACCGCATGCTGGGACTGTGTACGTGCTTGTGTGTGAGTTCACCACATTAGCTGAAGAGCGGTAAGAAGCATCACAGGCAATTCCAGTCTGAGTCCAATGTGTCGCTCTAGCTCAGCGCTGGTTAGACTGGTTAAAGGGGCCTGATTTGGTCTCGTCGTTGTAGGCTACAGCCTCATAGCCAAGGGGATGAAAGAGCCTGAAGCGATTAGTTTTGCCCTTGGTTTGATCCTTGGCTCTGGGGCAGAAAACAGAACTATTGTACGGACTTTGAGGGGCCGTCCTTCTGGATGTTGCCGGCTTTGTCCGACCCCTACATCCCTCCACAGACAAGACCAATCCTCAACTGAGTCATGGAGGGATTACAGTATAGATCCCCCCTCTCCCATTGACCTGTACATCATGCAAAGCTATGCAAACAAATACCAAAACAGTATGCAAATGCGTATGCAAGGTTACCAATGGCATTATCAAGAGAATATGGAGCAGACAGGAGTGTAAGGCTCGTACATTTTATTGTAGGCACATATTCCAAACTGCTAAGGCTTTACTAAACTTGAACGCCAATGCCAGTTTATCTAAACACGAAGCCACCGATATCTGGGGTCCAGAGGCGTGCTGGCCAAATAGACCAGTAGACCGAGGGCCCAGATAAGCAGACGTCTAGCTTAGGGGGCAACAAAATTCTGACTGGCTGCTGTTTTTACTATAAACCCTCAGTTCATTTGCACGGATCCCCCGACTGAGGGAGAGCCCGAGGAAAGACATTAACGTATTTATACACCTCCGTCAGGCCTCAGGCGGCAGAGAGCTTGATTTGTAGACAGCGGCCCTGGAAAAACTCTGCTCTTTTCATTTAGAGCACGTCGACCGTCTGGCGCGGAATCCACCCCACGGGTTTGTTTGGGCACCGGGCGGCCCCGGTAATGGGCTAGGAAAACGTCTACATCGATATATCTCCCCACGAGGCCATTCCTCCTCGCTGTCCGATAGCGCTCCACTCGAACCGCGGACTCTCCAAATGCATTAGTCTCCTGGGAGAGGTGAGCCGCCGCTCGCAGATATCTCATTTCCAACAGACTGGAATCCATTAAGAGCAGGTGAGAGTTGACCGGGGCGATGCTTGGGGGGGGGGGGGAGCTACACCCCAACCTCTCACACATTGCATAACCAGTTTATCACCCCGCTCCCATAAATGTCATCATGAGACCACCCATGGGAGTCAATCAATCTCTACTTCCTTTGTCTGGTGGTTGGTTTCTAATGGAAAAATGGCATCAGGACTGACTTAAAGGTGACATTTTTTCAGCGAACTAGCCTTCATGCAGCTAATTATTGAGGTCTTCTCAGTGTAAGTAGGCCACATCTCAAGTCCTGATTTATTCTTCAACATAGTGGAATTTCACGAGGCAGCAGACATAGTGAGTCCTTTAACCAGAGGATCCAGATTCAAACCCCAACCTGCTGAAGTGTCCTTGAGCGAGACACTGAATCTCTACCAGCTCCAAACTCTGACCTCCCTATGGAGGAGGGGACAGAGAAAAGACGAATTCCCTACAGGGAGCAATAAAGTATCTCACTTTTATTAGTTTATTAGTATGCACCCATAAGCATTGTTCCCTTTTAGTGTCAATTAACGCCCAAGACTGTAAATAGCGTCACTGCTCTTTGACTTCTCACTGAGGAACTGAGAGTTGGGGAGGTTGACAAAGAATGTGTTGCGGCATCAAAACTCTCTCAGGAAATAGCGAAATTGCTGTAATGAACTCGCTGTCCAGGCACGGAAGGTCATTGTTGTGTTTTCAGTTCAAGCATAAAAATGAAAAACCTTCGTCAAAGACCTTGGCAACTCCACTCCCGCGGCAACCGGCAAAAACGACTCAAATATTCTGAGTGGCTTCCATTTTTTCAGTGTAGTTTCAATGCATTTCAAGCCAATCAGCTTTATAATGTGAATCAATAAAAAACTTTTGTTTTAGCGAGATCTAAGGAATGATTAATTTGCACTCCTTTGGAAAGACTTTGGCCTTGAGATTGCACGACTGATGTATTTTTTTGCAAGTAGAGACATTGACTCGGTGCAACTCATTCAGATTCACTTTGCTCTTCCCTTTTGAACGGCATCAAAAAGGGAAAGGCTCTGTTGCCCATTGAGTCTCATGTAAACCCCCTTCAGCTCAATCACATAAGCATTTCCGTTTCATAGTGTGCTTCAGAATATAAGCACAAGTAAGGATGCAAGGATTAAAGTAAGGATGAAACCCAGCATCAGTTTTGTAAAAAAGTTTTTATGTTCAAAATTCATAACGCACAGCAAAAAAGACATTCAAATCAACATGAGCGACCGGCGGTGTGTCCTGCAGGCCTCGAGCGTCCGTCAAGTCCTCCACCATGTAAACAGTGTTTGAAAAGAAGCTGCGGTGTGATTGTTTCCTCAGCCTGCTGATAGGCTACTGTACCTCCAGATTCGTATTTTAGACATTCCTTTCTGTAATGCAATAAATTATAAAGTCAAAACTATTATTAGAACGTTGTTCAAGCGTTCAGGACACACCCCGGGTACGGTATGAAGAGACCTCTTTGGCACATAACACATAAATCATAAAACGGGACGTAAAAAAAAAGAACCTGTAAACAAAACGATCGTTAAAAAAAATGCTAACGCTTGTTTTTTTTTTTTGTTTTTTATACACAGACAGCGTAAACAAGACAAAAACTGTAATAGAAAAAAAAAAAAAAAGAAGTTTTGGCAAATGTGACCGTCATCCCAGCGATAACACTTGTCTCAGTCTGCAAAAGGCCTCCGTGCAAAACCGCGTCGTTGTGGTTAATGGTAGCGCGCTGGGGGGGGGGGGGGGGGGGGGGGGGGGGGGTCAAGTTAGAGAAGGAGGGGGGGGTGGGTGGAGGGAAGGTTTCATTTTAAAGAACTGAACTTGAGTTACCGAGTCTCTCCTCTGTCGTGTCTCTGGTTTTCAACTCTGTTCCCGGTGCCCCCCCCCCCCCACTCCTCCGGCGCGTATGGGACAGCTCTGTCGTTTGCCGGCCTTCCCCAACAAGGTCTCTTTAGTGCAAATAGGCTGTCAGCCACTGCCTCCTCGAAGGGGTGCGGGTGTGGGTGGGTGGGGTGCGGGGGGGGGGGACAAGGTCATTTTCGCAACGGAGGCGAGGCTGTGTTTGGTTTGGCTCCTGGGACCGGTCTGGGAAAAGGAGAAGGTCAAAAAAAACAAACAAAAAAAACAGAAGTGAGAGTAGGGTTAGACCGATATTTCAACATGATGATATTGGCACTTTTGTTAAAAATCAGATCTGGGTGAGTAAGTCAGTGTGGTCCACCTCTGATATGAGGGAGTTTGATCACATATTTATTCTGTAATTGATCAATACTACACTGCCAATTCCTTAACCTAATTCTAATGCAACATTTGGATCAGATTAGACACAAGAATGCATGTATGAATTGATGTTTTTATGACAGAATGGAGAGTTTTAGTGTCCCATGATGGTCTAAATGCTGTTTCAGAGGCTTTTCCACCCTGACAAGAATACAATTCTGCGGCAAACACTGAATACTTTTAATTATTGGGCATAAAAATGGTCAAATATAAAGATATTGAATATCAGCACAAAATATAAGCCATCAGCTTCAATCCTATCAGTCGCTATCAGCCTACAACACCCCATACTGGTCTAACCCAAGTGTGCATGATGACAAAAATACAGGATACAGGAAAAAGTGTGAAAGGTCCTGCCTGGTCTGGGGAAACACTGATTATAAATATTTATATTTTTGGCATGAAAATGGTCAAATTTAAAGATACTGAATATCGGCAAAAAATATATCGGCCTTCAAGAACCTGTATCGGTTGGACCCTACTCTGAACACTGTCAGGCACTGTGCTATGGACTTGTAAACTCTGATATAAGGCGCTCCCTTTTTTTTCCTGTCTTCATGCCTCTAAAAATGGATGTGGGCTCTGAGTTTGGTATTGCCGGGGAGAAAGAAATGTTGACGAAAAACTGTTATATCCGTGCGGTTTTATCCGTCTGGCCTGTTATGGCAGCGGAGGAACTATAAACCCTGCACAACAATCACCTTGAGGTTTCCCTGACTGCCCTTTACTACAGTTACAGATGAACAGCATGGAACAAAAACAAGGTGTGACTGTGTTTGAGGAAAGGAAGTAGAAGCCTCTTCCTTGTGAGATTGTCACAATGAAAATTGATTGCTGATGAAGAACTAAGTCAACTATGTGTGCTTGGAATTGTGATCCACGGCTTATAAACTTGGGAGCGTTTATCTGCCTGGGTCTAAGCTTTGCTAGGCTAAGCCCCCGCCCAACCCGCACGGATATAACAGTTTTGTTGGCTGAGAAGAAAACAGTGTGAGATGCAGAGATAGAGAAATCGGGAGGCAATATTTCTCAGAGATACAGCCTCCCAGTACTTTTATAGGTACCTAATAAAATGCCCATTCAAACGGGGTTAGAGGCTCAGGAAAGAAAAAAAACCTGAAAAAAACACGAACAATGGCTCCTTTATAAACGAGGCTTTTCTTGTTATGGTTACTTTAGATAGAATCAAGAAAAGTAATATTCCCTCTGAGGTCAATTTGAAGGCAGAATGGTGAAACAGTGGTGAGTAATGATTTCGGAGTGGAAAAATACAGTGTGATGAGGTTTACACATACAGTACGTAGCGCTGCCTAGCTTGCCATTCAATACTGTATAAAGCAATGGCCTTGGGTGGGTTGAGTCGATCATGCCCACGACTTGCACTTCTATAGTGCTGCGGTCCAACTGCTCTGTTCTTGTGAATGCTGTGTGTGTGTGTGTGTGTGTGTGTGTGTGTGTGTGTGCGTGTGTGTGCGTGTACATGTATGTCATAATAATAAAAGCAGAGTTTAACAAGTGCGTTTCAGAAAGGCACACAAACAACAATAGTAAAATAAATTAGGAGATAAAATCAGAATACCTGAAAATTAGTAACAGTAACAAAAGATATTTGAAATCTATCTATGTGTATCTTCTGGTCCAATGCTGGCCTCTATCGTTCAGCGCTGTCATTACAACAACACTCTGCCCTCCGTAGAGCGAGACCATCATCAGCATGGTCAGCATGTTGTACCGAGTTGGTGCATTTTTTTTGTTCAATGGACGCTTGCCGTGATCAGGATACTGACATTACCACGATTCCTGTTGTCCTGTTGGATTTTTGGAACATATCGAAGGTAAGGAGTCGCTATTTTGTGTGTGAAGTAACACCACTTCCCCACCGCATAAATGGGCCTGTCCGTTAAAATTTGAGCTGTTTGAGGATTATATACATGCCGAATTTACCAAAACACCCTACTGATTAGTAATAAAGTCTCAAGTTGTATTTTCCGATGTGCGTTTTTTGCCGATAACTAAGGCAAAAACAACTTGCCAGATTTTTTAACAGACCTTGGCGTGGCAGGGGGGCCTGCAAACAACAACAAAAACACAGCCTAGGGCCGCTCCTGTGTTTCTAAATGCAGAAATCCCTGCAGTGCGTGCGCTGTGGCTGCTCACTTTGTTTCACTCACTACCAATCGGGAACCTCTGCTAATATTTTCTAGTCATATTATGCTTCAGTAAAGCAGAATTACACATTTAACCTTTAAAGGGTAACTTCAGTATTTTTCAACCTGGACCCTATTTTCCCATCTCAAGTAACTAATGGGGACAACAATTTTTGAAATTGGTCCAGTATTGAGCGAGAGCACATCAGCCGGCAGTCGCGAAACGAGCTGCAATGTAATCCGACGGGGCAAATGTGAACCGTCAATGTACGTCCACTAAAAGTACTTGTTTTTGCCACTGACAGGCTCAGATTGCTATTAAAAGTGTCTGACAACATTATGGAAAGGACCCTACAGAGAAATTAAACGTTTTTTCTTTACCTTTCGCTTGATCCGGTCTGTTTGTTATTGTGTGTAACCAAGTCAATCTCCTATTATAATCTATATATAATGATATATTTATTTAGCCTATTATACTTATTTATTTAGACAATCTGTATGATTTCCACCTACTCGGCCCATTACTGTCCTCTCCGGTGCTGCTGGATAAAGCCGCGTCCTCCTCATCCTCCTTCCCCGCCTTGAGAGGCTCTGACCCCGGTCTCTGTTCGCTCCTCTCCCCGCTGTGACAGTCTCTCCACCGGGACCGGTTCGCCTCGTGTGCCCGGCGGCTCCCCGTTGTGCTCTCCGTTTCGGGACCCCCTCCCTCAGTCGCCTCGAAGAACGGGTCGAAACCTGGCGGTAAGATCCCATTCCGCCCCACCAGGGAGAGGAGTGGGGAGGGTGGCTTGGGCGCAGAGGGGCTGCTGTGGAAAGTCCGAAGGGCTCCGGCAAACGCTTTGGCGTGATAACGCGGATCGGGAGCGCCATAAACCATGCTGCCGTACAGAAAACAATCGTTATTGGGGTTGAAGATCCGCTCCGATGAGGGTGGGAGAGTCGGGTCCCCGTGAAAAACAACTTCCTCCGGGGTGTAGAAGCAGGACGGCGGCGGGGAGGCGACGGGACGGCTCACCTGGTAAAGGGACCATTTCCCCGGTGGAGGACACTGCTGCCGGGGCTCGGGGTAAGTAACAGTAGCCTCGGTAGTCCGGTAATCTCCCCGCTGGATGGCTGTTATGGTCCCTGAAAGTTGTGTCGTGGTTTTGTCTAGAGAGTTGGACCGACTTGTTGGCCCCGGTCTCGGTTAAAAACGGTGAATTAATGGAGCCAAAGTCAGACTTGGACACATAGTAGGTGCAGCTTGGTAAATACATGGTGCATTGTAGTTTACTCTTTCTATAGGCTGGTGTGTTGTGTTTTTTAAGCGTAGGCTTTATTGTGAAATAGGCCCCATTAGTTACTTAGACACAAAAAGATGGGAAAATAGGGTCCACGTTGAAAAATACCGAAGTTACCCTTTAAGTCTAGACTGGAGACAGTCAGAAGGACCCTTCAGTCACCTTTAAGGTGGTGGTGTAATTACATAGAAAGCAAACCTGCTTGAAACCACAGTCGAACACGTCTGCGCAAGCAAATGTGAGTATAAGGATGTCCTGATCTAATTTTTGAAATCTCTGATACTGACCCAAGTTATTCAACTATCTCCAGAGTACAGAGTACCAATCCGATATTTTTGTAATTAATTGAAAAATGTTTATTTTTTGGACTGCACTTGGTAAAGTAAATATGGAATCAATCCAGTGCGTGGTCAAACTCAGCAGTGACATGGGGCAGACGTCTGAACTTCAAATGTCTGTAGTGGAATTCATTGCGGTCACATCTTTCAAGCAATCCAAGAGGTGTTCACACACTTGTTGTACAGTTGCTGGAGGGCAGCGTTTGAAATATAGTGTTGAGAGGGCAAACTATAGCATGGCTCCAAATTCTCCATTACGTGGCAAAAGCCCACATTTTCCACCACGGAGAGGGGCTAGTCATCCAGTACAACAAAATCAATAATCCTCTTTATTATTTTTTCACTGTCATGGGGCAATTTATCTCGTATATTCGGATCCATTTCCATCCATTCCACTTTTAGGCTTGAGTCTAGACTGAGGGACAGAATCTATCACCTTTAGTCTTGCGTCTAGACTGAGGGACATTCAGAAGGACCTTAAATTACTTTTAATCTCGAGTTTAGATTGAGGGACAGTCAGAAGGGCCTTTTAATCACCTTTAGGGTGGGTTCATGCTAGAGGATTATTGGGCCGATATATACAAGATTTACCCATCCTGACGATCGGAGGGGAAATCCTGATCAGAGGCTTGGTCGGGACTGATGTCTGTCCAGATTATCTGGTAGTGTAAGGAGTTTGTCTGTTAAGATTCAGCCTTAACAGACCGATCTGAACGATTCCGAGAAAAACCTCCTATCTGATCACGGCTTTGGTCTTGAGTCTAGACTGAGGGACAGCCAGAAGAACCATACCCGAGGATCTCAGAGTACATTGTGTATGTGTGTGCATGCTTGTCTCCGCACGTGTTGGCCCACCTGAGTGCTTTGAGAGGGGGGATGGCTGAGACTTTGCCCACAGGTTTGGGTCCGATGGCTGGAGGCATCATGACCAGCAGGCCCGTGGAAGGTTTGGAGAGCGAGGTCCGGGCCGGGCTCACCGTGGGAAGGGCCCCTCTGGCCGGGCTGAGGGGCAGAGGCCTCTGGGGAGCGAAGGGGGAGGGTCTGGGCTGCAGCTCTGACACCAACTAAACAGACAAACAGACAGTGTAGGACAATTGATTATTGGACATTCAGATGCAACTGGACGCTTTGCTAAGCCTTCCCACTCCAGTGAGAACTGCAGAGTCACTTCTCATCTCATGCCATAGACTGAAAACTCTTCTTTTCAAGAGGCATCTCACATCACCCTCTAAAAATCCCTTCTATCTTTCCTCAGCTCTTATTCTACCAATGACTTGCAGTGACTCACTGTTCTGTTGAGGCCGCCATATTGACTCCGAAATTGACTCCCAAAACAAACATTCACAGTTAGAGAGAGAAAGCGCTCACCATTGATTACCATTTTATCAAATAATGCACTTTACCTACTGAGTACCAATTAAAATGCCCGTTAGACATTGCGCTGTCAGGATGGAGCGGGTGGAATTTCGTTGTTTGCCCACTGATAAAGAGAGACGTGGCAACAATTTATAAATGTCACATTATCTTACCTGCCCAGTAATCAGGAACAACTTTTGAATTGAAGATGAAGGACTTTTGGAAAGTTCGGGTGTGAATAAGATGGAATGGATCTCTAGGAGTTTATCTGCACGCATGGCAGAGAGGAAGAGTCACATCCTTCAAGGACTTCAATCGATTACAAAAATCTCTCCTGTTCTTTCAAAGTCAGTGAGACGGTTGCTTTTTCATGGTGGCTTGTTTTTTTAGTCTTTGGTTATAATAGAACACTGTTTTGGGAGTCAATATGGTGGCGTCAACAAAACACTGACATCACTGTCGTGGATAGGTGATTATCAAATAGAAGAGAGAATGAACATCTAAAGAATGCAAGAACAGAGAATATATTTACAGTTTGAGATGGACTGAAGATCAGATAACCGTTAGGCCAGTTAACCATCCTGACCGCGTAGAAACACAAGTTTAGACACTGCTGCTTTGTGTAGAGACAGTGTAACAGGCAGCCAATCAAGAGTCTGTTTGATACGGAGCCATTGTTTTGCTTTGATTTAACTGGCTCACGGTCAGAGTGAGTGTACGGTGGCCAACAGGGACAAAGTTTGAGAACCCTGGACAACCTGCATCGTTCTTGCAATTAATCTTGGGGCTTCCCATTCATTCCTGTTGGCAAAGTCACCATTTGATGAATTCTCGGTTGGCAAGTAAACTTCCAGGATCTTTGTTTGTCTTCTGTCATCTGTGTTTTTTTGTTTTGGAATCGTACTTTGGCTGTTAAGATATTAACGTCCAATGCATCATGGAGGACACAAGAATGGATAAGAATGCATATTAGGAAAGAACTTATTTGTTTTCCCAGCACTCTTATACAATCCTTCTATTGTCACAGTAATATTGCAAAGCCACTAAAGCCCCTGACCTTTGCATGGTTATTTGCGATTTTTGGTGATCTAATAATGTAAAATGTAAATGGACAAAAAAGAAGGAAGAGAAGAAAAGCAGGAGTGGAAAAAAACAAGGAAAGGAAGAAACAGAAAGGAAAGGGTAATCAAAAAGGGCGAAGAGGACATCTTACAAAGTGGGATCAAAGCCAAGATGCAGTACAACACTAAATCCCTGGCACAGCGGGGAGGAAAGCTCCATTCCAGTTTCTGTACTGTCAGTCTGGAATGCGTCCAGGTTGTCTCCCGAATCCGTTCAGCTAGGTGTTAATGGGAACTTCTGTCCAGCTTCACACTCAGGTATTAGATTAAAAATTACCACTGCAGCACGGCTCTGACACCGGAGTCACAAACTAAACTAACACGAAATATATTTGACACAAACAAGAAAAAGCAATATAACATTCAAAACTTGATCCAATTTAAAAGGCATTTTACACTTCACAGAGAACCAGAGATGAGAGTAGTTTTGGAGGAGGAATCAATAGGAAAGCAATCAGATAAAAAACATACGGCTCTTTCATTTATTATTTTTCTCCAGCAAAAACATCTGCAATAAATCTGAAGAGTGAGTTGGACAGAGAGAGTCCAGCAGTTTTCAGTGATGATTTATGTATATTTAGCATTTTCCATTACTTTACATTTACATTTTAGGCATTTGGCTGAAGCTCTTATCCAGAGTGACAATATTGTAAGGGCAGCACTCTACATGGTGCTCGTATTGAGAGGGTCTCTCAATATAAATACTTAGGTATTTGGATCAATGACAGATTTACCCACATTGATACCTTGACCAAAAACCTGAGAATGAGACCTTACCAGCGGAGATCGTGTCGGGTTGAGCGGCAGGGGTTTCTTGGGCGGGGTGAGTCTCTGTGGGGTCGAGGGGGATTTGGGCGGGGCGGTCGGAGGCTTGCCGGCCGGTAGCGGCGGGCGGACCACCTTGAGGTCTCGCGCGGCACCCTGGGGCGACGGGACGGGCCTAAGCGGACGCACAATGTTGACCGGCTGGGTGCCATTGGGTGCCGGGCCCGGTCTGAGTGGCAGAACCTCTTTGCTGGTGTGAGAAAGCTGGGTTCGAAATTGAGACCAGAAAAACAGAAATAACACAGAAAAACAAAGTTTAGTAGAAGGATATTAGTATAGTAATAATATTCATTCCTTCCCTTCCTTCCTTGCTTCCTTCCTGCCTTTCCTCCTTCCTTTGCACCTTCTTTCTTGCTTTCTTTCCTTTTTTTCCCCATTCCTTCTTTGCTGGCCTTTTCTCCTCCATTCATCCCTCCTTCCTTCCTCCCACCCTCTCTCCCTTTCCTCCTTTCTTTCTTCCTTCTTTCCTTCCTTCCTCCCTTTACTTCTTTCGAAACAGAAACAGAGTCTCGGCACAACGCACGTGACGTCATGTGAAAACAACCTATTCTTTTCAAATTGTTGTTGTTTATTTGATACTCTATCTTTATGCTTTTATTCTATCATTCTTTGCTGTAGCCTATTGTTGCTGCATTGACCCAGTTTCCCCTCAAGGATCAATACAGTTTCCTCTGATCTGATGTCCTGTATTATTGTGTCATAATGTTACTGCATCAGCAACATTCTTTATTCTACACACTGAGGACAGAGCTGCACCTGCTGCTGAACAATGACTGTTACCTGGAAGAAGACTGGAAGTAGACTGGATATAGACTGGTTGTACACTGGAAGTAGACTGGATATAGACTGGTTGTACACTGGAAGTAGACTGGTTGTAGACTATTGTAAACGCTTCGTGAACTGGAAGTAGACTGGTTGGTTATATTTTGGTTTTTAACCATGGGTATATTTTTGTATATCATGATGCAAAATCAAATGAGCTATGAAACACTTTCTCGGTATGTGTACATGTGTATGTGTGTGTGTACTAGTGTTTGTTTATTTGTTTATTTGTTAGGATCCCCATTAGCTTTGCCCTAAAGCACAGCTAGTCTTCCTGGGGTCCAGTGTGTATAATGAAAGCGTTAACAGTCATGCTTTCTTGATATTAATTTTTTAAAATGTTGACGACTGTGTTATGTATTAACCTGAATCTGAAATTGGGAGATTTTGAATAAGCCGATGACAACTGTAACTTGAGCCTGAGCTGTTAACCAATCCACTTAAGTATAGGTTTAAAAAACAAAACAAGAGAGATGATGAAGTGGTGCTGGAGGGGAATGATGGAGCAGAACAGAGGAGTGTGGGGAGCGTGGGAGGAGGCAGACTGGAACATAGTTGTCACATAGTTTGACATGCTGCTGTAAAATGAGGCCATTTACTGTGAAGGTCAGCCACATGGAGGCACATTATCCACTGACACACAGCAGGAGAGGTAAACACACTGTCTCCTCGCTTCCTTTCCTTCCTTTCCTCACTTCTTCACCCTATCTCCTTTACTCTACCTCCTTTCTGCTTTCCTTTCTTCTTTTTTCTGTCTGTCATCCCTCCCCCCATTCCTTTCCACTTTACTCCTATTCCCCTTTTCTGCCTCCCTTTCCTCCTACCTTCTTTCATTCCTTCCTTCCCTACTTCCTGCTTTCCTTCCTTCCTTGCTTCCTTTCCTCCTTTCTTCTTGCGTTCATTCGTTCCTTCCTTCCTGTCTTCATTCCTTCCATCCTTCCTTTCTTTATTCCTTATTTTCTTCCTCCCTTCTTTCCTCCTTCCATCCTGCATGCCTTCTTTACTTCCTTCCTTCCCTCCCTTTCCTCCCCTGACTTCCTGTTATCCTCCCTCCCTTACCTCCTTTCCTCCCCCTCCCTCCCTTTCTTCCTTCCTCCTTTTTTTCCTTTCTTCTTTCCTCCTCCCATTCCTCCTTCCTTCCTTTTATCCTTCAACCCTACCTCCCTCCCTTTCCACCTTCCTTCTTTCCTTCCCTCCCACCCCCCACCACACACACACTCTTCACTCACCCCCTTGTGGCTGCTGGCTTTGTTGATCGGCCCGACCACCTTGAGGTGAAAGGCAGGATTCAGATGGCCGTTCTTCTCCTTCTCCGCGGATCCCTCCATCCTGCACAGAGAGAACGGGACAGACAGAAAATAAACCGCGGTCCGACGGCGGAAAGCTGTCCCGCTCCATCAATCTCCCCGATCTCACATCGATTTCAGGGCCCCAGGTGGGGGGAGAGAGAGACGGGAAGAGAGTCGACATGAAGTTTCTCATCCAACATGATGTGAGAGGAGATGGGGAAGGTGAAGGATAAACCAAACGTTTCAGTCGGGCGTCCGGAGAGACGCTTTCTGACGAGGCTGTCAGGTTCAACTGAGTGGACCGCTCCCTCGGCAGCGCTTTAAAGGGCATTTGTGTTGCGCGCAGCTCCCACACACACACACACCTGGAAGTTTGTCTTCATCCAAGGTAATATACACTGGCATGCACTAATTATGTAATAACTGTCGGATAATATAACTTCAAAATGTCCCTCTAATTGAGTAAAAAAATGTAAGAAAATCTGATATTGTGAGTATTTTTTTCCTGATAATGTAATGCATTATTATATTAACTGAAAATTATAATTATTATAATAATAAGGGGTCGACTTTTTCAACTAATTATAACATCACTCTGCCTGGCAATTTATTACATGAACAGCAGTGGGTTTCAGAAAGCCAAATTTAAGACTTTTTATGTGACCAATTTTGTGCATGTACACAAAATTTTAACACTTTTTAAGACTAATTTAACAACCAAAAATAACAAAACAAAGCTGACTGTCCCTGTCGGAGAGCTTCCACTTGACCACTGTTCCTCTCTACTGATGCAGTGTGTCAGTGTTTGGCAGGCTGCTCCCCTTGCCACCGCCACATTAAATAGTTTGGCAGTTTTTGTGACTGATGCCCCTGCAGTTCTGGCACAGACTATTCCGGCCTCTTTGGAACTCTGTTAGATGCTCTGTGTTGCTTTGAAAATTCCCGTATAAAAGTGGCGATCGTCAGACTTCTTTTAAAGCCGACACATACTGCTAATTGGCGTTCAATTTAAGGGCGGGCCTGCGCAGCTGCCTTCGGAACTGTGACTCAGTGACTTCAAAGTTGTGTTATTTTGTCCACCTCCTGTGCATTTGCAGGCACATACACAAATGAGAAAAACAAAGAAAACAATATATATATACTGCCACTCAAAACTTTGGACACACCACATTTTTCTTTATTTTTACTATTTCCCACATTTTAGAATAATAGTAAAGACATCAAAACTATGAAATAACACAAGTGGAATTATGCAGCAAACCAAAACAAACAAAAAATCAAAACTATCTTATATTTTAGATTCTTTAAAGTAGCCGCCCTTTGCCTTGATGGAAAGGCAAAGGCTTTGGAAAGAAATCAACTTCACTATTTATATTTGTCTAAGAAACAAGCATAATTTTCAAGCATTTTCAGGCATAAGCCTTTAGATCAAAATGGCTTTAAGATAATGAAAAACAGTACATTCAATAAGATGTGTCCAAACTTTTGACGGGCAGTGTGCATATATATATATATATATATATATATACAGTATATATACATATGCATATATATATATATATATATAAATCAAAGCGTGGAAAGGCCTCTAATCAGCGACACCCACTATCCTGGTGCTGAACTGCAAATGAACCCAAACTATTGGCTGCGGAACAAAACCAAAAAAAAAAAAAAAAGCAGAGGGGTTTGCACTGCAGCTGGTGCGGTTAAGAGCCTTTTTAATCATCATAGCGGCTCAATTTTCCATATCGTTACCCATTCCTTCAGATGTCTCCTCTCTGTCTCCCTTTAGCAGCGGTTACCGTAAAGTCCCGCCCGGGCCCAATATCGCTAGTATTTAGCCTTTCCCTCCGTCTTCATTTGGAAGGTCAGGGTCTCTAAAAGGCTGAAGTGACGCTCGACTCTCTCTCTCCCAGCCACATTTCCTCTTCTGTAAATCACACTGTAAGACTTGAGTGTTTTCAGAGGCACTAACTCAGCCGGTGTTATGACCGGGCTGTCTCTGCGGGTGAGGTATATGGCAGCGCTCATAAAGGGAAGCTCCGGGGTTTATGAGGACACGCATTTTGTTTAGTTCTTATGAAGGTGAGCTTGCGGCGAGAGAGCGCCGGCGTTTTCTGCTGATGTGGAGACGGAATGTTCCGGTGAACGCCTCAACCCGCCGCGGGTCCTGGCATGAGCTGCCCTCTTTCTTCTTTCAGCACTCCTTCCATCCTGGCATCCTTTCCTTGTTGAGTCCCTTCTTCCCTTTCCTCCTACTTTCTTCCTCCCTCCTTCCATTTCCTGTTCTATCATTTCCTCCTGTAATCCCTTTCCTCACTCACTTCCTCACTTCCTTCCTTCCTCCCTCCATTGCATGCATTGTTTCCTTCCTTTGATGCCTTTCTTCCTCCCTGTCCTCCTACTTTCTCCCTCCCTCCTTCCATTTCCTGTTCTATCATTTCGTCCTGTAATCCTTTTCCTCCTTCCTTCCTTCACACCTTCCTTCTTCCCTCCATTTCCTCCTTCCTTCCTTCGTTCCAAGCTTGCTCCCTTCCCTCTTTCCTTCTTGCCTTTTGTTCTGCCTTCCTTCCTCCATTTCTTCCTACTTCCTTTCCTATCTCACTTCTTTCCTTCCTCTCTCCTTTTCCTATATGTTATTATATAACATATATATACACATAATAGAACCTAAATTAATTAGTATACAATTGACATTATAATCATATAGTAATTCAATAATATTCTCATTACATTATATAACATTATATTATTCTTACAACAACAGTACTACCACTACTACTATTACTACTACTGCTAATAATAATAATGAATTACAAAATAATAATATCAAAATAATATCACAGGCTTCGATAAAGTAATAACATGTTCTAAATGTGTTTTTCCCTTTAGTTGCAGTGAAGTGTGTGCAGTGTGTAGTTACTTGTTGCTCTTGTTCTTCTCCCTCTGGGAAAGCCACTTGTGGTAGTAGGAGCTCTTGATCCTGTAGCAGTAGAAGGCCACCAGCACCGCAGGCAGGATCACCAGGAAGGCAAAGAGAAGACCCACGACCAAGCCCACCTGACCTGGAGGGACACACACACACACACACACACACTGAGGGACAGCTTGGCACAACCGCAGGACACTGTGTGAGTGTGTGTAATATGTAATATTCCAAGTATGGTTTTCCCCTTTGTGAATGGGCGTGTATTTAGGATTAGTTAGGAATTTACGATTCGAGAGTCGATACGGCCGAAAATATCACAGTATTCACAGACATATTGTGATATTCGATATTAACAAATATCGGCCCAAGCCTAGTGTGGATGTACTGTATGCATAGATGTTTATTAAGAGAATCAGTGCATATGTACTGTATGTGTGTGTTTCTGTGTGTGTGTGTGTGTGTGTGTGTGTGAACTCACTGTCGTACTGGACAGGTCCACTGTCCACACTGCCGCCGAGTCCTGTCTTCTCGCAGAAGGGCGGCGCCCAGCCTCGATTACAGTGGCAGTTCCCATTACTGTTACACACCTACACACAACACACACATGCACTGTATATCACTACACTTGTGAGGCCCTTCCATTGACTACATTCATTCCTTTCTGTCGATGCAGTTTGAGTTTCTCTTTTCTTTGTCTGTTCAGCTATGGCGGCTATCACTGCTCATGCTAACTACCCAGTTCTTCTTCTTCTGTTTATTCCAAACAAACGGGAAACGTAAAACGCATCACTTCCTGTGTGCCAGAGGATTTCCCAGGAAAGACCTACCAGACACCAGCAAATGTAAAAGCTTTCATGAACTGGATACAGGTTGAATCACTATTGTGTTATAGCAATCAGTGATAGAGAATTTAACCTTAAACAAACCCCTTAAAGAACTGAGGATTGGCTCAAATGACCTTAATTTGAAAGTTCCTCATCTATCTCTGTGAGGATATTTGGTCACCTCATAAGTATAAAAGTACTAGAACACACACACACACACACACACACACAGAACATTTCTGAATGTGATTTTCCGCTCAGTCTCAGAATAATCTTTCATACGTGCCTGGAGGCATGACAGTCAAGTTTAGAAGTGCTAATTTCTTGTTTACTACAGATCGGTACAGTAAATGTTTTAACGGCTCTTTTCTTCTCTGATGCTGACCTTATAAATGGAAGACTGCAAAACAGAGACATTAGAATTGGAAGCAATGATATCGCACATTTCCAATGGCGTTTCCATGTGCTTTGTATAATGGTCGTACTTCTTTTTTTACAATGTTTTTGATGTTTTGGAATGTTTTATGAGCCATGCTGCCGACGGTTCGACTGCTAGAATTGGATTGTGTATTTTCTCAGTCAGTTAAATGAATGTTTTTTTTTTGTTCTCCGGTCTCTTAAATCAAGGATAGATGAAAATGAAATATAAAACTATGACTGGAAGGCATTTCGCTGACCAACAACTAGTGAAAAGTGTGACCTAAATGGGTAGAAAAATCATTTTTCCTTTGCCACATTTGGCAATCAATGACCTCTGTGAGTTTCTAATTGACTTGTCTTATACTTTTTTTGGGGGGGTGGGGGGGGAGTTTTATCTGGAGATTAGCATTTTACCCTTGATTAATATCTCCAGACATCTTGCGTAATTCCCCACTCCTAAATGAAGGAGAAAATGCCGCCACGCTCCAATTACATCAAGATGTAATTATCCTATCAGTGATTAACATGCCTATTTACTCCATTACCACTCGGTCGACATGAAGGGCGCCGAGTTGTTTGCAGATACTTATCGTTCTTTTACTTCACATTCATTTCTGTTTTAGTACTTTTTGGAGTTGTGGAGAAAGCGCACGGTAAATGAAAAGGATAAATGCTTTATATCCTGGCAAAACATTTACGACCCGGTGTGGTTTCCTCCTGAATATTCCTCAAGCTGTTTTTGAAGACCGTATTTTTAAAAGGCATTTCTGTATCATCCCAAGTCAGTCTCAAGTCTTGAGGCACAAGTCTCAAGTCAAGTCTCAAGTCTAAATGTAGAACTGCAAGTCAAGTCAGAACAAATCAAGAGTCCAGTATCAATTTAATATCTTAAAGAAAACTAAATATCTAGGACTTTTCAATGCAATATGGTTTTAATAGGATAAAAACTTGGTAAGAGCATCATGAGTTTGATTTCTATAATCAGTTTCAACTTCAATTAATTCAAACATTCCATACAAATTCAGAAAACAGAATTTAAATTCAGTCGTCTGCTGGAACAAATCTCATCACTTTCAATCTGAGTCATTTACACAAACACAAGATCTCATGTCAAGACTTTAGAAACCTTTTCAAGTCACCAGAACCCAAGTCAAGTCAAGTCTCAAGTCTTCTCTGCATCAAGTCAAGTCTCAAGTCTTCTCTGCATCAAGTCAAGTCTCAAGCAGTTAAAATTGTGACTCGAGTCCCCACCTCTGTCGTCTCGTATATCTTCCACGCTTCTCAAACTAAAATCCCCAGTAGAAAGTTTTTAAAAAGATGCAAACTACTGCTCTCAGAACTGGGTTGCACTCCCCACCCTGCTCATTATTCCTGTTTGTTTGCGTGAACATCCACTGCTCTCCAAAAGCCTGAGGATCAATACGAACCAAATGATAATGAAAAATAAAGAAGTGCCAGCACAGGGGGTGGGGGGTGGGGGGTGGGGGGGGGTGGGGGGAGAACCTAAGATGGGAGGGAGGCAAAAACTGTCTTTTCAGAATTATCCCGACTCAAAGCCATTTTCATTATTCGTCTGCTGTTACGCAGCGAGGGAGCAAACAAAAGAGGGACAAAAAGCGCAGCACAACAAAGTAAAGACAAGAAAGGGAAGGGGATCAAAAAGGAGGAGAGGGGGCATGTCTGGTGTTTTTCCAATCCTCATCAAATGCCGAGGCGGAGTGGTAAGCCCGCTGCTTATAGATGGGGTAAACAGAGAGAGAGCTGACCTTTAAAGTCATCGGAGGTGCGAAATCTCAGTCTAGGTGTCAAACTCTCAGGGTCAAAACCAGCAACGAAGCGGTTCAAGGTGCAAATTAAACCGATATATGGGGCCGATATTGGCGTTTTAGTGTTCCATGATGGTCTATATGCTGTTTCAGAGGCTTTTCCACCCTGACAAGAATACAATTCTGGCTGAAACATTGAATACTTTAATGAATGATCATATTTAAAGCACTGAGAAAGAAGGTTTGTATAGCCTTCATTTTCCCCCGTCACAGTCGAGTATCTTTTTATCCGTGCACCAAGGTCGGAAAGAGCAGAAAGGCCATTCACTGCATATAAACACTGCTGAAGAGGTAGCTGAAGTGTCCTTAGCTCCATCCAGAATCCAGAATCCCTTATTTGGGCAAATGAACCTGTGATTCGTCAATTGTAAACAGTTCCTCAAGGATAAGCAAAAAACAACAAAAAACAACCTTTTAGTAGTGGAACAACGGCTCATGTAGGAGCAGGTAGAATAGAGTAAATACAGCCTTATGTGTACAAACCTAACAAACCAGAGGATGACAAGTGACAAAATGTAAACCCACCATCCTCCATACAAGGTGTGTGTGTGTGAGTCGGTCAATATTGTCTTGAATGGGTCTGTTTTTTGTGGTTCAGTTTATTATTAGTTAACGTTACCTAACCATAGTGGCTGATTTGGCTTGAAAAAGTTGGTTATAATCTTAGCTAATAAAGCATAACATTAGAATTCATGTTCTAATTTCATTGTGTTCTTAATTCCTTAGAACAATCATTTATAGTTGTGTTTCATGTGTTCATGCCATAGAAAAATCATTCCATTACACAATAAGGCCTTCCTCCGTATAGGAATACTGCTTTTTTTTTTTTAAAAACGTGCAATCTTTATTAAATCCCAAAAGGGAACAAAGCAGCACAACTGCAGAGAAATCACAGCTTTCAGTTTCCCGTGGCTTTAGAGATAATGGATATCAGCGCAACATATCAGCTGTCAGCAGCTTCAGTCCAAAATGATCATCCGTCAAAAACCCATATTGGTCAAACATTAATGGCAACTGCCATATTGCATTAACCTGTTGTATTCCTTTTTTTAGACCAGTGCAGCCAGAAATGCTTGTTTACTGCCTTTCTGAAAAATGACAAAATATAAACCTGTTATGGTTCGGTTTGTCACTTCATTGTTTAAGTAATGTGTGTCTGCGTTCATTCTCTCTGCTCTTCCTCTCCATCTCTTTATATTGTTCATATGCAGTATTGAATTCCAATCCTAGTGTTCAACCTATATCCAGTTCATGAAAGCTTTGACATTTTTAAGCCTTTGTGAAATCTGCAAAATCACAAACTCCTGAGGGGATTCCATGTCACATTATCATATCTTTGTCTTTCAAGATTCAACATCGGATTCTCTGTCTTTCAGCAAAGACTGGACAGGAGGAATCAAAGCCGCATCAATACACTCCGCTACCCGACCGTGACTGCAGGGGTCAATTCAAAACTCACTGATGGAAAACCCCAATCTAGAAGGCAATCCTCTCTGATGGTAACAGGTGTTTAAGCCCCGGACACTCGGCACCTGAGCTTGGTTATTGGCTCGTAAACTCTGTGCGATTCTGCCTTATCTGCCTCGGGCGAGCTTGTACCGCTCCAATAAATAGTTCATCACTTCAGTTGCTGTTGTATTCCAGCCATCTATTTCCCTGCCTTTTTACAGCAGACCGGGTGACAGCGCTGAAAAGCTCTACCTTTGCCCAAGGACACAGTGTGACAATAAGATTAGGGAGCCGTGCCCGGCAGCTAAGTGAGTCGAGTCTGTCGCATGACTTTGTGTGTGTGTGGGTGTGTGTGTGTGTCGGAGTGTGTGTGTGTACCCCGTTGCCGCGACAGCGTGCGATGCAAGTCTCCAGCTCGGTAAAAGAGGCATTTTGGCATCGGCGGTCTCTGCACACCTGTGGCAACACAAACAGAATGATCACACACTGCTCATCGTATTACAGTTCACACACACACACGTACAGTACATACACACACACACACGCTGATTCGAGTGGCCCTTTGCCAGTGCCCTTGGGCTTTGGAACAAGTTGCCAGCCTGAGGAGATTGGGCAAGCAGCATCAGTATCCTCTTTTAAATCACTTTGAAAATCACCACTTTTATAGACTTGCTTTTACAGTATGTAATGATTTTTTTTATAGACTTGTTTATACCCTTACAGTACACTCCTTCTTTTAATGACCGTTTACATTTATGCTACAGTCATATTTTCTGTACTGTAAAGAGCTTTGCAACTTTGTTTTGAACTGTGCAGAAACATCATTCATATTCTTGGTAGTAGTAGTAGTTATGTATTATTATTTGGATAAGTATTAGTATCAGTATTGGTATCAGGGATGTAGTGGAGGGTACATTTATATAAATCTTTATGAGCTAAATTGAGTGTATACATCATAGTAAGGAGTATGAAATTGATGGAAGTTATGCGAGGATAGGATCTTTTAAGGAAAAAAAAAACTTTTTTGAAAAATATAATTGATTTGTGTTCATATCAGTGGTTCAAAATCAAATCAAGTCAAATGTTATTCATATGGCACCAACAATGTAAGCCACAGTGCTTTACCAACATGGTTAAAAATAGTTCAGGGACGTGAAAAAAATAACCAAATTCATAAAGGAACACGAGAACAGGAGCTGTAATATTTGAAAAGTATAAAAAGTATAAGCATATAGATGATAACTAACAAAAAAATAGTATTAAGTGGTTGCCCTCCTTTTTATTTACCACTACATCACTGGTCGATATTAGCACTAATATTAGCATCAGTATTTGCATTAGGAGTGTGTCTTTTGCCGCTGCTGTTGTTGGTGCACTATTGGAAACAGAGGAATCCGCTTTTGTGTGGATGACTGTGTGATTAGGACCGGAGGCTTTGTGCTTATGTGTGCATTTATACATAAGAAGAGGTCGCTCAATACGATGACTCAAGATTCATCATGCTGGATGGCAGACAATATTCTCTGCTGCCTATTTATAATATATTACTCATGCAGCAGTATTCAGCCCTTTCATTGTGCCTTGCACAATGCTGGAAATGGTATTCAAGTGACTGGGATGTGGTGCAGAGCAGGAGCAATATAGACAGCCGGAGAAATAAAATTCACTGGTGGAATAGGGGGTGATTGCAGATATTTATGTGCGTGTGTGTGTGTGTGTGTGTGTGTGTGTGTGCATGGGTATATTTTCACATATCTGTATTTCACATGCATAATTCAGCACATATACGGTGTGATTTCTGTGTGTATGTGTGTGTGAGTCAGATATGGGGTTTACTCGGAGCTGAATATTCCATTAATAATCAGAATAATAGCCCAATCAGAATCAAAATGCCCCACATAACCACCTGAAACAGAACAGACTTGCCCATTCCCAGTGAAATTCAGTTTCACTTGATAATCGGTTCCATAGGTGAATATTAATGGCGACTAGCCATGGAAACACTTAAACTGACTACTTTCCTTGATTGGAATGAATAACATTCTTTCTGCACATATTCATCCACTTAGACAAAGCACAGAATAGAATGATGGAGAATAGCGGAAAGCCTTGAAATCCTCGAAAGTTGCTCCAAAAAGGGTTTGGAAAAAAAGAATATTAATCTGGTATGCTGGAATGTAAGATTATATGACTACACATGTAAGAAAAAAAAAGTTTATATGCATTGGTGCATGTAAACATACCTTAACAAATCACTTTATTTTAGGGTTCGACTGATATGGGTTTATGGAGGCCAATGATAGACAATATTTTGTGCCAATATTATCATTAAATTTGTCCAATTGTCTCCTGTTCCCTAGAGCTACGGTTGCCTGTAATTGACACAAACGATTTTCCAATATAGAGTAGTATCTAATTAGAGTAGAAATCCAGCAGAAATCTCTAATGAAGAGGTACTACATCACCATGTGTAGCCACTATCCTGCCTAGTGTGTAGTCACTTGCTGGGGAATCTTGTTTTTGATTTGCTGTTTTCAGACTGCTAGAATGTACGGTAAAAATCGTGTGATCCTCCTGCTCACCTGCGTCCCGACCTTTAACCTTTCACCTGACCCAACACTTTCATAAAGTGTGACCCAAAAACTAGTCTTAATGGCCCCTGCACCATGCTAAATACTGGAACAATAACACTGCTTTGTTATTTGCTTTTTTTGGCGTGAGAACTAGGCTTTCTAGCCTTTGTAGCTGAAATGTGTTGGAGTCTTGAAACTCCAGTGGGTGTGTTTTTTAAATTCCGTAATAGAGTACGGGTCAGAAAGTGAGTTTGAAAGCCAGAAATCTCAGCACCTGGGTAACTAATCGTTGAGTCATTGGTATTAATCAGTGACGCTATCAACCCCCTGCAGATATGTTATGGTCACTTTGTGCTATGGGACAGTAAAAATCATACTTATTTCCCTTCTATATGGGCAAACTCTACTTTATTTATTGATCATCCGCCCAGCCTGGATGCCCACCTTGCCCTCTCCACACTTGGTGCCGGTCATGACCAGGCCGGGGTCGGGCAGGTCGCCCTGGCCATCCTGGGTGCTGTACACGTAGGTGCCCCGGCACTTCACCTCGATGCCGTCCGTCTTGATGGTGGTGTCGATGGACACGGCGTTGGTGCCCTTGGGCTTCTTGGCGGCGCTGTGGCACTGGATCTTACCACACTTGGCGTCGCTGGAGACAGATAGACACAAATACACACACACACAAAGAAATGAAGGTTGAGGGATTCAAACCGGCAACCTTCTGGTTACAAGTGTCTCTAAGCTAGGCGACCACAGCCCCAACACACACACACACACACACACACACATCCATAGTGTATCATCAGTAAAACAAATGAACAGAAGAGGATTACAAAATGATGGACGGATAGCGGCTGTGCGACTTGGGCCTCACAGACTATTCGCATGTCTTAATAACATGCAGATAGTGCATTTACATATCCTCTAATCAGCTCTCTCAGTCACTGTGGCCAGAAAACACTCTAATGACTCCTATGGGACTCCGTAATGGATTTGGGCAGTGGCGTATCATACAAGGCAGCCGTCAACCACCTTAATCCGGAGTCTCATTTGCATAGCTAAGCTGCTAATTTGGCTCCATTAATTAGCTCTGGCACCGCGCCATAGAAACTGTCTCTGTGTTGACAGTGTACAGAGGACCTGACTCTGTGTGTGTGTGTGTGTGTGTGTACAGTATGTATGTGCGTGCGTTAGGAGTACTTAAGAGGAAACGCTAAGTTCAGCAGAAGTGTGTTTGCTAAGAGCACCTAAGAAAAGAAGTGTGGTTTACAGCGGTGACAACTGAACTTCTAGGCGAGAAATATGAAAGTAATGAACCGTGGTAGTAAGAGGGCCGGAGGTTTTCTCCATCAGGTCATCAATCGCAGGTCCAAATCAAAATCTAGTAACTCAACTTCTGCATTGTTAGACCTCCTGTACAGTTAGATCAAGTCATTTTTGCAGACTCAGATGCCACAGTGCATTGCACACAGTAAATCAACCATAGTAAGTAGTTGTATTGTCATACAACTAATACAAGACATGTATAGTTATGTGTGTACAAGATGTGTCAGGATCAACAGTATCTCTCACCTCTTCTCACACTTCATGTAGTTGCCTTGTCCATCTTTGCCACAATTCCCAAATGCATTCCCCGCCGCGTTGACGTCTTCAAAGCAGGCGTCATGGGCTGGCCGGGCTCCTGTGACCACAGTGCATCATGTCAATCTACTGTTGTTAACTTGGTGACTTCATCACTAGATTTAGCCACTTTTCAGACCCCCCTGGCGACTTTATTTCTCAGAGGCTGCTAGCAACAAATCAACATTTTCTGACCATGGGAAACAATGTTCATGTGTTGACTCTCAAAGCATTTGGCAGCAAATTGGTACAGCTGATGTTGATTTGCGCTACTTGCTTGTCTACCCAGAAAAGTCTGATGTTCACAGTGCTTTCCATACATAGCATAGCAACTCCAGCCGCTAAGAGCGGATGTGTAGCAAATATATTAACATGCAGATTAGCATATGACGTCATCAACCACAAACCTCCCACAGCTGACGCCATCATGGAGGTCCACTGGAGAACTGGCTGTTCACTAATAATGTCTAAACATGTAACAAGGCTAGAAAAAGAGAGATGTCTGAAAAAGATTGTCGTGGTATCGTGTAAGTCAATACAGCAATACTCTAAGTAAAAGTGAATAGTGTGATAAGGTGGATTTGTTTCCAAATGTAGGTTACTGTGACACAGTAAACTGTCTTGTCTTTAGCTCTAGTCTCTACTCCAAAACTCTCTGTAGCTAGCTAGCCCATACTAGCTACGTTTGCTAGTTTGTAAATCAGATATGTTTACAACAAGTCTGACCTATCGTAACTGTCAGGCGAATACCTGGAATCTGCAAAATGGCAACTTTTCAGCAACTAAGAAAAACAGCTTTTCTTTTAGCTTGATCACTGCACATTTTTCAGTTTATTCAGTGTGTTCTGAAAAGGGTTTCATCAGCATTGAGGTCGTAGAATTTTCTCAACCCATAGAGGAACCATGTAGTCCTTCAGTTGAAGTTAAAGCATGAAGTTGGAGGTACGAGGTTTTCACATGACAACAGTGATATGCTAAATGGGGTTGAAGGTGTAGATCCCTATCAGGCACGTGTTATCGTATGTAAATGTGGCTGATACACATCACTAACCGTGCCAATAAAGGCCAAGGGAGGAGATCCTTATCGTTAACTATGCTAATGTGGTTTAAAAGTGGGTATAGCTGGAGTTTCTAATGCCACCGTCCATAGATGGTTGCGATAAACTCTGGAGTCTGAGCTAAACAACTGATTAGCAGTCAGTTTCTGCTTGTAAAGGACAGAGATGAAAGTGGCAAGAGGAACTGGTTTCCGTACCGTAACCCCAGAGCTGCAGGCATTGCTGTTCGTGGGTGAGGCACATGCCGTTGTAGCAGTAGGCGACCCCGTACTGACAGGAGGAGCCATCCAGCAGGTAGACGTTGGTGGGACAGTAAGGTGAGGCCCCGGTGCAGTACTCCGGCAGGTCGCACGCCCCCGCCGGACCGCGGCACATGGTGCCTGCCTGCTTCAACTGGCACGGACAAAACAAACAAACAAACAGGGACAGACAAACCCATCTTTATTTTCGTCACAACAACCACACCGCATGCACACACATGTTCGGTGGCAGCACACACACACACATGCTGAATGGCGCCGTGAAATTTATTCTCCGCTTTTATCCCATCCTGGCTCGTCCTCCTCCTCGGGCAGGCCAGGAGCGGTGGGAAGCCTGCAGCGTGGCACCCGGGGACCAACTTCTTCTTTTCTTGTTTTTAGTGGGGGGTTCTTATCGTATGGAGGAAACCCCCAGGTGAGCATGGGGAGAACATGCAAACTCCACACAGAAAGGCCCCTTTTCATGAGATAACCCACCTGGGCACTTGGCACCGAAGGCATGGGGAGAACATACCCCCAGTGCCAACAGCGACCCAGGCGGGAATTGAACCCAGGACCTTCTTGCTGGGAGGCGACAGCGCTACCACTGCCCAAACCCAAACCAAGGAGAACACGGGGTGGGGAGGGGGGGCAAGAAGATAAGATAAGCGATTATCACCTATAGAGCGTAGAATAACACAACCAAAATATCCCTAACAACTTTAGGACCAAGTCTGATTTTGATGAAACTTGGAGGGATGAGGGATCTTGGCACTGTTTGCACCAATTGGGCGCTAGAATGCGGGCGCTACAATTAAAGATCAAAATGTCTAACTTTGAAAGCCCATAACTTCTATACCACTGGTCCGTTTATGATGAAACTGGGATGATGATGCATCTTATTACTCATTGGCCCAAGGGTTACCTTCATCGTTTGTGGGGGACAACATGTTTACTAGTTTTACATGTATATATTTATTGGTATTTTCATTTCAACTGACAAAACTAAGCAGTACAATAGAAAAAATGAGTGAAGAAAAGGAAAAAGTATTTTGAGTATATACAGTACACTAGTTAAGTAGAAATGCATGGATGAAAGTGTGAAAAAAATATGGATTACAGCAGTATTAGGATATGCAAAATAACAGCAGTAGTAGCGGTAGAACTTATTGAGAGGAAAAAAAGAATGAAGATTGTAAGATATGAGAATACATCAAAAAATATGAAGCATCTGCCTCAGTGTAATAAGTTCTATAATATTAATATATATACAATATATGACAAATGGGACAGAAAATGAGAATATGAAGAAAAACAGTATGTGAAATTACAGCACGTAATAGGGGATGCGAGGTAGTCGTATCTCTCCAAACATCGCATAAGTTATTGCGTGCTGCCTTTGTCTGTTATTTATTTTGCCTTACGTGTCAGGTTAAAACAAACTGGATTTCCATAATACTGTATATCAGAGAGGAACGTCAAGAATTTGCGTTTGAAACGGCGAGATGAAAAAATGCTTGTGTGATTTTGAAGATGACAAGCGATGCTGTGATGGGACTTGATATCGACTCTGTAGATACAGTATGTCAAGACGCTGATTCAAAATGAACTAGATATGGCAGATACTGAAATACTATTGCAAACGAGTTTCCGCCCACGCCGCTCTGTGTGTGTGTGTGTGTGTGTGTGTGTGTGTGTCTTACTTTGCAGCCCTCACAGCAGACTCCATGGGCGCACTGTGCCTCCTCCTTCAAGGTGCAGTTGTTTGCATTGCAGCACTCATTGGTACATTCCTGTTAAAAGTCAAACACACACACACATACACACATTATCGTTATCACAGCTAAATCAGTGCAGCTCTTCCATTGCCTACATTGTCTTGTACACCCACACACTCAATGCCAGGCCATCGTTTGGGCAACCCGACCTCAACCTATACTCTCATCTCACACACACACACACACACACACACACACACACACACACACACTACCCATCAGGCACTGCAGTTCAGAGGTGGCAGAAGGGTGACAGCACTGAATGACTGAGTGTCAAAGTTGCGACAGATGTCAGCGGGGAGGAAAATAAAAATAAAGAGAGAGAGAGATGTCTGTTCGCCGGCGCTCTCGTGTCACACGACAAAGATGAAGATGACATCTGCCGTTGCCATGGCGCCCTCCGCTGCGACACAGTTGCACTCTAAACGAATGTGGGTGTCGAGGGATGAAAAAAAAAAAAAAAAAAAAAGCCAATTATACCGCCGGGAGAGAATGGAGCGGGGATTATGGGTGAAAACAACAACAAAAAAGATCTACTGACTCGTACGCAGCCTGACGTTTCCCAGACCCACTTTCAGTAAGAAACAGTCTTGTTAGATTTTCAAAATCACATAAGGAAATCGTAGATATAATTACATTTACCCTCAACAATTGATAGCTTGTTGACCTTCTCTTAGACCCCCAAATCCATTGGTCTTACTAGTGATAAATACTGGTAGCTGCAGGGATTCTGAGTTCCTTCCCTGCCTGAGAAAAAAAGTCGTATATGATTGGCGTAGCCGGAAATAAACACCCATATGTTTGTCGGGGAGGTGTATCCTACATTTGTCTGAGGCAGGGGGGGAAATCACAAGGTGAGACCATTAAGCGGCGTTCTGTTGCTTGTCTCATTTGCAATGCTAAGAACAGGTGGCTTGTCAGCAGCCTGCGCTTGACTGTCAGCTACGCTCGGAGCGGGAGTCATAACAAACAGCCCATTGGCGGCGTTTGCTGCTGTCAGCTACCAATTTGCTTTCCTCTGTTTTCAATTTGCGCTGCCGCTTGAACCAGAGAGGGGTTTACTTAACCTTTGGGTCTATCGAGCGCAAGCGCCTCGTCCCGAGATGAGGAAACTTTCGACGCTCTTTCGAATCTGTTGCACAACACGACGCGGCGCGCATAAGCGATGAGGCCGGAGTAACGCGAGGTAAGTAAAAGAGGAAGAAGTGCCGTATTTTCTCTCAGTAACATCTGGAGGTGCGCCGAAAGCAACAGAGTGCTTTATTGAGAAGATGAGCCAGTATGAGCACCAATCCAAGTGCTACTCAATTTACAGTCATTCATGCTTCCTAATATTGGCATGTTCTAAAACAATCAAAAAGTGCTTCAAAGTGCTTTGTTCATTCATCAAATTATGCACTGACCATAGTAGAGAAATCTGCAATCAAATAAAAAACAGGCTACATAACATTGGCTAGAGGCTTTAACTACAGTTTACTCAGAATAGGCTTATTCAGAATAGGTTAACAGCTTATTCAGAATAGGTTAACAGATAAAAACAGTTTATTCAGAATAGTTCAACAGATTAAACAGGTGGTATGCCTAATAAAACAGAATGGCATTTAGCCTGTATAGCCAAGTCTTCTCTTTTATACGTTTGCTCTGCCTATGAACTTCACAAATAGCAGCATTTCAGCATTTTCCATGTCAGGAGACATTTTTCCTCCCACCAGAAAAGTTTTATATTGCACCAAAGCACATGTAATTTAAGAACCTATATCGAGAAGCTTCATTTGCCAATCTAAGTACCTGATCCAGATACTACAGACAGTATCAGTAAAGCTCTAGTAACATAAACTTAATTTGCATGGAAAGTGACTGTGTTTACTACGAGAAGCTTAGCCAAAAACCCCAAAGGTTTTTCCCTTACCTCAGGTTCTCCACAATCGCACTCTTCTCCGTCCTCCACGAAGCCATTGCCGCACCTCTTGCCCCCCACCAGGTCCTTCATGTTGGGCATGTTGTAGAGACACATGCCCCCTCCCTTCTGGAAGTAGCTGTCCAGGTCTCGCTTGCTGCAGCGGCTGAAGACCCGTGGAAACGGATGCCTGGGACAAGAAGAAGTACCATAAGCACCTTTAGGTTCCAGCCAGTGAAATCATCAAATTGTTGCTGTATACAGAATATGTAAAAAATGGGAATAGAACATGGGAAGTATGAAAAAAAATCTGAGGGGGCACAACAGCAACCCTAGTTCCTTTCATCGTATAAAAAGGCAGCCACATTAATACGTGACTTTTGTTTTTTCTGGGTGCTGATGAAATCGTCATTCACGTGTCAAGCTGTCAGCGAAGGTAACGCAGTCTGCGCTGCAGCGGCGCCTGAGGCTCACCCGGTGGCGGCAGCCATCACGCAGCCGCCCTGCTCGGCGGTGGCCTCCACGCAGCAGCCCTCGTGGTCGTGGCTCATGCCAAAGTTGTGGCCGATCTCGTGGGCCATGGTGGCCGCCGCGCCGATGGGCAGGTCGGAGTGGTCCTGTGTGGGGGGAATAGGAAGGGAAAGGGAGCCGTCATTTAGCGGCTCAAAGACGAGAGCGAAACCGTACGCAGACAAAGAGGAATGTCTGTATAAACACAAACACACTTATGTTTGAATTACTATACTTGTGAGGAAAAAGTGTTTGTGGGACAGATTTTTCCTTGAACCCTACATCCAAGCCCTAACCCTAAACTAACTTTAACCCTTACCCTAACCTAGTTCTAATCTTAATCCTAAACCCAAATCCTAACCCTAAACTAACCCCTTGAAGAAGTGAGGACCAGCCAAAAATGCCTTTACTCTTAAGTTCTAAAACTCTGGTTCTCACAAGGATAGAAGAGCAAGGACACACACACATGCACGCACACACACACATCAGTGACTGCATTCAGACGTAATTAGCTGTCTTTGATCCACTGAGCAAGAAACCTGTCATTCACTCTTAACTGTGTCTTTGAATTATGCATGTTGTATGGAACGGGGATGCACACACTACTGTACACGCCTTCTGAAATGCAAATGTACAGTGGAATCTAGACCGCCTGACTAGCCGTTTAGCGCTCGGAGGTCGCTCTGTGCACCGAGGGCCAAACCGCGAAAATAAGATGTGTGTTGTTTGAAGTGTGTGCTGGTCCTGCGCAGTGACTCCGGAGCTCGGTCAGCTACAGTACATTAGGATTCCACAGGCCGCCTCCGCCCAGGAGAGGACAGCTAATAGCCTATTAGGAGCTAATCAAGCTCGGAAAAGCTATCGATCTCCCCTGCCCTCCCCCGTTCCGTCCATATGGAGTCACACGAACACATGGCTACAGCGTGGTGTCGGCGAGTGTCATGATGTTAAATTGAAATCTGGCACGGGGAAGATTAGAGTGTAAAAATCCAGCTGTTATATCGGCCTAAATCATGAAGTGGGGCTGCGACAGAAAAGAGCGTCCCGTCTTTACTAATTGAAACGCAGCAGATTTGCCCAACAGGATTCCTACACATTTTCCAGTGCAGAATGAAATATAACGGCAATTTCAAAACTGAAGCTAAATGTGAAAATGAAAACAAAGCTGAATTTAGTACCTTAACCCTGACCTAAACCTAATCCTAATTCTAATTTTAATCCTAAACCAAATCCTAAACCTAAAACTCCATGTAGAAATGAGGACCGGCAAAATGTCCTCACTTCTGGTCCATCTGGTCCCCGTAAGTACAGAAATACAAGAACACACATGCACACACACACAAATGTGCATGACACAATCAATAGAAAATGGATTCAAGCTGGGAGAAAAGATTGAGGGACAAAGGGAGAGAGTCCGTTAGAGAACGGAAAAAAACTTTTTTTTATTCCCTTTCCTCCTGAAGCCACGTACCACATTGATGCCTCCGGAGTTCTCCAGGCTGCACATCCCCTCCAGCGGTGCCATCCCGATGGTCGTCCCCTTGAAAATCACTCCGCTATCAAACAAACACACACACACACGCGCACAACTAAAAATCACTTAACCTTAATCTCCTCCCTATCGACTTGTTGGCTCCGCGGTGGGCGCACATCGATTGCAGATGCGGCGGCGTTGCGCGGCGGCGGTCATGATAAGCCCGTCAGATTGCGGCAGAGGCCGTGCGAGGAACCTCAATCTAGCATGCGGTCTCTTGGCGGTTGTCACTTAGCATCCAAAAACAAAATCAAGCGCTGTCTGATGAATCAAAACAAAATAGGCCCTCCGGTATCTGCAAAAACTAATTACGAAGCGTGCGGGGCCACCAATTGACTGTTTATGGATGGTGGTGTTGTGTATAAGTGTGTGCGTGCGTGTGTGAGTGTGTGTGTGTGCGCCGGCAGTCAAGCTGTGCTGCCGTCGCTGCCGGCGCGCTGAGGTGTTCAGCCCCAATTACGCCTAACTGAGGCGAGATCTTTTGCTTAATAAAATCCCTGTTTAGCTAATCATATGTCAATTTCCTCACTAACGAAGTCTGAAATTATTTGGGGCTGTTCAGACCAAAGGTTGGGAGTGTTTATGTTATTAAGATCCCATAATGAGGAGGCTCAGGTGACGGGAGGATGGGGAGGGAATCACATTTCTTTTCAGCTGAGGTAGAATAATGACTTGTGTATTCACTTTTGGAGAGCCAAGAGTCGGCAGGTTTTCGCTCCAAACAAACACTTAAAGCAGGTGATTTTACCTCCTCCTGTCTGGTTTAAAGGTGCGTTGAGGTGAATATCGAATCCATGAATTCTTAGATTGGTGTCCTTGTGGAGAACGATCTTCCCAAGTTGTCTTGGAGAGAACAAACGAGAACAAGCGTCTTTACAGTTTGCGACGAGCGATGAGTTTGTGTGTTTGACGTCGCGTGATTAATTAAGACGCACAGCTGTTCATTTTCCCAGCTGATTTTACCATTGCTGTGCTATAGACGGATGCGCTGTTTGGATGCGATGTTTTCGCAGTGAATCTTGGGGCTTCCTATTCACTCTCATTGACAAAGCCACCATCCAATGCGTCCTCAGTTGGGAAGTAATCTTCCAGGATCTTTATCCATCCTCGGCGTTCTTTTGTCTTGGAATCAGCCATTAGATATTACGTCAAATGCGTCATTGAGGACACAAGAACGGATTAAGAAAGACCCTTAATCGGTGAAATTAGCTCCGTAGTGTGTGGTTGGAATGAAAACCTGCAGACTCTTGGGTCACGAAGTTGGAGAAGGTTTTTTGACTGTGGCTTGTACTGGTCAGGTCCCACTGTGCGTGTGTGAAACTGTATGAATGTGAGGCAGTGGTGCTCAGTCAACTTGCCCCTGGATAAAAGGTTAAAAAAATGTGTGTGTGGCTGTCTCACGTGAGCAGCTGGGCGTTGTCGTGTTTCTTGCGGGACTTCAGCTTCTGCCTCCACTGGAGGAAGGACCAGAGGGTGGCGTTGGGCTCCTCTGTGACAATGCACTGATCCCTCTCCGTCCAAACCTCCAGACCGATCAGAGGCACACGGATGTTCAGAGCCCTGTAGAACTGAACACACATGTACACACACACACACAACAGCCTCGCTATAAGTTCCCATAACATAGTCTGGTCACACAAGGCAATGTTTCTCAATGTTCTCTACCTACACAAGCTGTGAAGGGCCGTTGAAGGGCCACTTAGATTAAATCACAGTGCGGTTAAACAATCCCGGTGAGGCCCGATACCAGGTATTTGTTTACACTGTTGAACAGAATGTCATTTCCAATCACTTCAGTAATTTCCTCGGCACGGCAAGGGCCGACGAGCCGGGAGGGGGCAAAGTAGATTAGTAATGGATGAAACAGAATATCAAGATATGGATACAAGACCTTATGTGACGGCGGTGATTTAGGGAGCCGGACTATGACACTATCTATTAGTTTAGACGCTATCGGGTTGAGTATCTGGCTTACCTTATCCACGTAATTGGCAATTTCCATTATCCTCAGCTTGGTTTTCTGATAGTCCTTGTTTTGTCGTTTGTACTGGGTGACAGGGAAGATGGGAAAGTATTAGTGGCGCGAATGGCAGTCACCGGTCAAGAAAGATAAATAAAATGTAGGGATAATCCTTTCAAAAGTTCCCTGCAGAGACGGATGAACCGTGGAAATAAATTAATAACCCAACAAGTCCCATTTTGCCGGTCCGGCCCTACTCCATCATCATAATTACACCAATTACAGAAGGAGTGGACCGGACTCTAAAACCTCCTTATCGGTCACCATGTACTGTTACCATGGCATTAATGGACCAGACAGTAGCCAACCAGAACCCCCGAAACGGACTTTTATGAAGACGTAGCATCTCATCGCCGGGGCTCAGTGTCTATTTAAAAGCTTCTCTACCATTAGAACACACCTAAAAACATTCCCTCATTAGCCAGACAAATCCCTCCTACTTGTCTTCACATGCTTTTGCCTCAGCATGGCTATTATGGCGGCCGCTTGCTCGCTCACAGCACTCAGTATGAAAGAGCCCCATTAGCCCCAAATGAGATAATTGTCCAAGATGTGGGCTCTGTTTCCGTCCTTCTGCATCATTTTATGGCTGTTTGACATCAATGGACAATGCTGCGCCAACTGGTGTACCCATGAATGGTCCGCTGTGTGTGGGGGGGTAGGTGGGTAATTACGGTAAGCTTACCAGTGTGCTGTCAGCCACAATGTAGAGCTCCATGTACTTGGTGGTGCCCCAGGCGTTCCTTTTTACCTGGGGATAAGACAAAGGGAAATTGTGGTTAATAGGGTCGGACTTTGGACTAATAGGGTTGGGACCAGATTCTTCATAAATATGGATGTTGTTATTCTGATTCTTCTTATTATTGAGAGTTTCAGTGGAGAGTTTTAGTGTCCCATGATGATATAAATGCTGTTTCAAAGGCTTTTCCACCCTGACAAGAAAACAATTACAGGGGAAACACTGAATATTTGGAATTTGTTTGACATGAAAATGGACAAATTTAACGATGCTGATGATCGGTACTGATATTGGTATCGGTATCTGCCTCAAAACTCCATATTAGCCAAAGTGGTTAATGTAAAACCAGGCAAACAGGGCAAAACCTTGCAACTACGCAGTGAGAAAGGCACGCAAAGTGGCACATAAAGAGGTCAGAACCCCAATCAGTGTGAGAACCACGCAGCCATCCGCGCTGCCGTTTGTTTACAAAGTTTTACGATTCCTTATATCTTTCCATCATTAAGTTTCCGCCTTGCTAATGCTTGATTACGGCCATTAGGGAAAGGCTCTGCTGTAATTAAAACTCATTGATTTACGCGTAGAGGGACCGCTGCCTTGGCTCGGCCTAGACTCCACACCGATACTGTGGATCGGCGGGGGATCCGTGGCGCTGTGAAGGCGGCCTGTGGAGCTGTGTAGCCTGCAGCAGCTCCACACACACACACACACACACACACACACACACACACACACACACATCTCATTGTTTACTTGAGAGGCGAATAGTGGCCCGAGCCTGGAGACTCAGTCTGGGGTCTGCTGTGGCTGGCATTTCTGCATAACAACCCAGGATTAATGGGTGGCAGTTGAGGGAATTGGGAGAGCCAAGAGGTATGGCGCAGGAGGGAAGATAAAGAAAGAGGGGAAAAGGATGATGTGCGGGCGGAGAGCTGAGAGGGGCTTCGCCGTACAAGGAGAGGAAAACGGTGAGAAAGAGGAAGACGCTTTAAAACGATTGAGAAATGGGAAAATGATAAATGCGGGAATAAAAATGAGAAGAAAAGAAAGAGAGAGCGAAAACATTTCTCCTCGCCTCTTTGTCCCAGTCGAGACAGAGAGGGAGCCAGAAGGGCCCACCGAGGAGCCATTTTATCATCAGCGACCGCAGCTGAGCAAATTGGACTTTCTCCCCCTCCGTGGAGGGACACCGAAATAGACTCGTCGTTGAGGGGTAAACCGCCCTGGCGAGCCCGGCCGAGGCCATAATTCTACCCGTTTCCAGGTGGCGCGGGAGTGATTTGGCGCTCGGCAACGGCGCAGAGAGAAATCCAATATTAGGTTTTTTGCATATGACAAAGATGACCGTTTCCTCCACAGACCCGATTGGTGATTCCATTCAGCTGTGTAATCATCCGATCCAAAAGAGAATTACGACTCTGAGGTAGAAATGAATCACAGGCGTCTTTTTGAATATAATCAAGAGTCGGTATTCATTCAGTTCGTTACAAACAACACAAAGCTTTGCCCAGTCCCACTGACATGTCATGATAGCTAAATTGAGAATCTCATTCAACACCCAGAAGACGTCTACTGGGCTCGCTGTGTAAATATGTCTTTGAGCTGAAGCTGATGGGGAGGGAAATGTACAATAGGGTGGAGAAAGTCTTTGCTGTTTGCTTTGCCGGAGAGTTTGGATTCTGGGATTCTTTATTTGCAGTGTCATCCGGAGCTGTGTGTCTGGCCAGGAGACGGCACCGGGCTCGATGTGTGCTATTTACTTTCCGACCTTTGCCGTTTTTGTTTGCGGAGCTTCGGGGAGAGGAGCGGCAATCTGCAAAATGTCAAAAAAAAAAAAACGTCCGGAGCTGTTGTTTTGTCCACTGTGACTTCTCAATCTGTCTTCTTCTGGTTTGTTCAGGAGATTCACTGGTCTAGGTTTTTGGAGGCTGATACCGATACCAAAGGTGAAACAGCATGTAGACCATCAAGGGATACTAAAAATCTCCATTGAAAGCCAGACTAACGAAACTGTTTTAGTGGGTTAGCAGGACTTTAAGGCAGGGTGAGGCAGGTTTCATTGCAGGTTTTACAGACTCTTGAGTAAAATCCTCCCACAGCACACTGGAATGACTTCTCTGGTCAGACATATAAAACAAAAATTAACAATAAAAGCATATTGAGCATATTGATATTCTAGAGTTGGTGTCTGGGAGACTCACCCTTTGATGCAATGGTTTAAGGAGATCGGCGATGTGGCTGGGGTGTCCGGTCTGATGGCCGTGGCCGCAACGTCCACCTTTGATTGACAGCTCCTCGGTGCTCAACAGTGAATGGTGGAGAGGATCCAGGCCTCTGATTGGCTCCAGGTAGTAGGTGTCACTCGAGTTCAAGGATATCAGGCCCCTGAATGAGGAGGAGGAAAAGAAGTGATGTTGATGAGCTTGGGGAAGACATGAAGGCGAGTTAACTGAGTTTTCTGGGAAATTTCAAAGGTTAAAAACAAACAAAAAGATTGACCAGCATGCATTTTGATTTTAACCAATGGGGTTTGAAACGGTTCCATAAGTCGGTATAAGGGTGGTAGAATGTTCTCAACCCATGGAGGAACCATGCAGTCCTTCAACTGAAATAAAACATGAAAATCACCAAAGGAGGAGTTACGAGCGCAATGCAAAAAGTAATGGGTCATCGTAAAATCCCATCACAATCATTGTCTCACAACCTCTTTAATGAGATTTGTTATATTCTAGAAAATGAGACATAAAATAAAACATCTATATTGTACGCTCTGTCGTAGAACATCCATTAATATCTACTCCAACTATTACAGCACGGGCCACTCCCGTAATATTGATACCCGGAGGTTGTTTTAAATATGATCTGCAGGAGGAGACAAAGTTTAAGGCATATAGGACCTCAGAGCATTGCCCTCTAAGCATCCTCACAGCAAACCCATGGTGATGATCGGAGCAGCTGGAAGGCTTCTTGTCCTAGAAGACAGGGTGCTGTAAAAAGGCAATTTAGAAGCAAAGAGAGTCACTCGGCAACAGCTACTGTCTGGGGGGCGATCCAAGCTGTCAGTGTGTGTGTGCGTGTGTGTGAGAGAGAGAGACTGAGGAAGCTAGAAGGCCTCTTGCTTCATACAGACACACACACACTTCCTTGTACTTCTATTCTTATGAGGACCTTCCGTTGACTACATTCACTCCCTATCCACTAGCCCTCAAATCCCTAACCTCTGATCTTTAACCTCTGACCTGTAACCCCAACCCTCCATTAGACCCCTCAGTGCCTACAGTATAAGACATCCAGGTGACTTCCCTGACCTTTGACCTCGACCCTGAACCTTAACCCTACAAGACCTCCAGCAACGACTACCAGGTAACTACCTTGACCTCTGACCTTAACCCTAACCTTAATCCTATTCTAGGGTTTCTTCAGTTCCTGTGCCCTTGCACTTATTGGTTTTCAAAGCTTTGTCCCCTAACTAATCCTAATTCTGATCTTAACCCTAAACCCAAATCCTAGTCCTAAACCCCTTGAATCCTAGTCCTAAACCCCTTGAAAGAGTGAGGAATGACCTCACTCCACAAAAATGTCCTCACTCTGAAGGTCTAAAACTCATGTCAAAGTGGTTCCCACAAGGATAGCAGTACAAGAACACACACACACACACACACAAAGGAGAAATCGCACAGTAGTGGGCAGAATGTTGACACCGCCTGGCTGAGTTTCTGACCATGGTAGCCTGAGAATTGAGAGGTGAATTGAGAAAAGATGCGGAGCTGTAAAAAGGTTTAAAGTCACAAGGAAACAGTATTTTGATGGCGTCTTGCTTCCGTAATTCGACATATTTCCAGTTTGAATGGGATAAAGGGGTCGGGACATAACGCAAGGTGGGAATGTTCAGAAGCGGACGGGGTTGGACCAGAACAAAAAAGGGAGAGAAAAAGGCAGCGAAGCCGGTTGCATACTGTAGTCGGTGAAGCAATCCACTGTGAAATGCTTTCTTGAGCTGTCACAAATTCCAGATTCTTCAAACTGAATAAATTCCAGCCGCCAGAGCCCAACCATGGTGTCTTAGGAATAGGAAGCAGGGTTTCCACTGCTGTAGCATGTTGCCACTCTGTCACTTTGAAAGTTGGGAAGTCGGGGGGTTGTTCAAAAATCTGTGATCATATTATTAGGTGGAATTTTTATGTACGCCTACTGGAACACCACTAAAAATACACTGTTTTCCAGGACAGTTTTCATATAAAAATACAAGAAAATTAAAAATATAATATTTTTTTGCCATTTATTATGAAATAGGTCTACGTTATGATATGAAGAATTAGCTACCAAGGTGAAAAAGTTGTGATTGTAACCTCAACAACATGCTATCAACAGGACTCTTCTGCTAATAATCTGTGACATTTTCATGAGAAAACATTTTTCTTTTCTTTTTTTGCTATTGCAGATTGAGTTTCGCAGTTTTCGAAACTCAAACTGCATCCACAGAAAATCCAAGCTCCGCCCACACTGTTTGATTGACAGGTGATCTCTGGGAAGTGCAGTGCAGAAACACCACAGCAATGAGGCTGAGAACCAAAGATGGAGACTAAATTAAAAAACACCACACTGGCTGTCCTCGGATCACACTTTGAGACTGAAAACCAACATAAAAGAAAGGGAAACAAATACATTATGAAAAAAACCTTTACATGGACTATATTTCTGTTGAATAACCATCTCTGTCATGACCTTGGAAGAGTAATAATTCATGCAAGCTCCGCTGGCTGCGGCCTAAGACGCATTTGAAGCGTCGGTGCAAAGCATTTCACCTTGTCTGTAAACCTTTTGTCAAAGTGTCTGTTTATCTCACACCAGCCAAAATATGCACAAAGGGAATCAAATTGGTTTTGTGGAACGGGACGTGCGCGCTGTTCTGTCCGTCCACACCGACTGGCCATATGGGCCCAGTTTACCTCGGAGCCATGGTTTTTAGCAAATAGGTTTTCTCTGAAGTAATTATGTGGGCGAGGCTGCTTCACAATTCCCCCCCTAAAACCATGTAATTCATACTGAGTCAATACAGAACACCTCGCTATGGCATGAAAGTTGCCGGCAGGGGAAAATGAGCCGGGAGGGAAAATAAAAAACACAAACAGCTGCTGGAGGAGTGGAGATAAGAACGGGGCAAAAAACCTGAACAAAAAGTTGCGGTCCAAAACTTTTGTTATTCTGGGAGCGACGGCCTCCAGCGGCGGGGGTACATTTTTTTTGCAATCATGAGATTTTTCTTTTGCAATATCATCACTTCCCTGCGAATATTGCAGGGTCATGCAATTTGGTCATACACACAAAAACACCCTCAAATCCTTTCAGAGAATGATTATTGAGTGGATATTTTCATAGATCTCTAGCAGAATAAATAAAGCACTTCACAAGAAAACCATCAAGTTTGTTTTTGCGGCTCACATTTCCCACCAGTCCCCGTGCTTGTACCGCAAATAAACACAGAAAACGGTGCAAATTGCCTTGCAGTTTTTCCCCCCCCAAAAAAAACCTAATCAGAATCAAGCGCACAGCTGTTTGCAATAATCACAATCTCGATAATTAGAGAAACGTGTGAAATCCTGCGGGGCTCGACTGTGTTCATTGTTCTGTGAAAAGAAGCTTTGCTGCAGAGGCTGTTGACTCAAATAGTTGCTGATATAAAGTGTACTTTAATTATGACAAACTGACCCTTGACAGAACTCTTTCATTACGCCGTTAACGTTCGTCACACCGCTCTCTCCCCACTGAATCATAAAAAACCCTGCTAACCTTCTCTTTAGCCCCTTTTTTATTTCTTTGTTCCTGCCCCCTCTCTCTGACATCATCATTTTAGGGTCAGAAATACTGCCATGGTTTACATTTATATTTCATATCTTAGGCCTTTAGCTGACGCTGTTTTCATGATGAGTTCCGCTCCTTGATCGCCCAAAATTATAAGCGACCAGAATTAAGAAGTGCAAAGGTGAGTTAGCGCCCTTGTAAGATTCTTCTGACAATCATATGTGAGCGAGTGCCAGGAATAGTGAGAGAGATTTATTTATTTTTAAAGCGAGCGGAGCAAGCAGACGGGGCGGAATGTTTAGTGGCAAGAGGGCGGCGTGACGTACTTCTTGACCTCCTTACGATCGCTTGCTTGTAATGTTAATGATCTAGGCATTGAAGCTTCTTCTACCGGTGACCTCATTTGGATAAGAGCGCCAGCCAAATGACTAAAGTGTGACATGTCATGTAAAACGGCGACGTGTGGAATTCTCTGTTGATCATCGTTTCCTCCATGTGACTTTGCCAGCAGAGGATAATCTCATTAACTGCAGTACATGAACAATAACCTTTTTAGTCTGACATAAAACGCTATGAAGTAAATGCATCGCATATATCATGGTAAGTACCATCGAGGTTAAATGAAGAGAGGGGGGAAGAAAAGCAGAAACTAAAGGGCAAAAGATAAGTTTTGTTTTTGTCTCTTTTTTTGAATAGACTTCTGTCAGTAAGTTGGCCGACTCTTTCCATGACTGGACATTTAAGGAAGCATTTACATTCTGCCGGGTTACAGATCTCGATTCCCCCTCACGTCCGTTCTGTTCCCATCAAACCTGCTGTCACCGAGCGGCATCTGGCTACCTTCCCAGATAAGGACAGAAACCGAAATGAGTTTCGATGGGATGTGTCAGCGCTATAAAGAGTCTGTATCAGATACAAATTAATGAAGATAAACCAATTGTCACGAAAAAAGAAAACTTGCTGAGACGCTTATCGGTTCGGATTTGCTGAGCTGGCTTTTAAATTAATTCCTTCTAAAGACCAATCTAGCTAGAACTTGACGTCTCGCCGGCTGGATCAAATTCATGAATATATTTTCGGGGGGGCTCACTTTTTGGCATCCCTGCCAGGAGAAAGCTCCGATCTGAGCACTCAATATGCAAGGCGTTCCACATTAAATTCTGACTGAGGCTGTGAAAATTTAAAGACTTCTAAAACGGCTGCCTGTATCCCCAAAGAGGATCAAATTAGTGGGTTTCATGAGTATCCAGACTTGCTTGGGGGTCTTTAATAAAAAAAAATAAAATAAAATAAAAATTCCAATAACAAAGTCTAGTTAAAAGACAAGTTCTGACAATTCAGGTTGAACTTTCTCCGTTTTGACAATATCCCTGCCCGGGGTAACATTCCAGTGTAATACCAAAGTCTAAATCCAAATGTGCTGTGAGTTCAAGGCTCAGTGGCAAACTTTAAAGCTGCAATATGCAACTTTTAAAAAAAATGAAAATATATATAAATAAATAAGATATATTCTGCAGTATCAGTCTGTGTCTGTCTGGGACCCTGTGTGTACATGTCTTAGCCCCCGTTTGCCTGAAATTGGCTTTTCAATGATGTTGATGTGGGTGTGTCTTATGGGCGTGGCCAGTGGTGAGCTGGTTGTGGCTATCAAGGTGAGGCTAGTGGCCACAGAAGCATAGCAACTAGGATTGGACCAATATGGGTTTTTGTTTTAGACTGAAGTCGCTGATAGCCGATATTTTGCGCTGATAATCAATATCTTTAAATTTGACCATTTTCATGCCAAAAGATGAAGGTGTTTCCCACAGAATTTCATTCCAAATCATCGTTTAGACCATCATGGGACACTAAAACTCTCCATTGAAACCCAGACTAATGAAATTCTTTTAGGGTTAACAGCTCCTTAAAGCAGGGTGACCCTCTTCACATATTCAATGACAGGGACATTATGGGATAGGCTACATTAAGCCTTTAATTTGAGAACTAATTTACCAAAAAATGCTGAATTAAATGAATAAATGTGCAAAAGAGGTTTTTCCAGACTGTTTTTCCAGATCTGTGGTCAGGGAGGAACCTCCATCATATCAGAGGTGGACCACACTGACTGGCTGATATCTGATATTTAATAGTAGGCCAACATTGGTCCAATATATCAGAAAACTGCATTCATCCTAATAGCAACAACAATAATGGAAGAATGCAGTAAGAAAAGAAAGAACAGCGAAGCTAAATGGAGAACATCAGAGTTGCGTTTTTTTTTGTTTTCCATCTGCTTCTTCAACATCTGTGGAGGCTTTATGGATGCTAGTTACCTCAGCCTCAAGTTAGATGCTGCTTCAAGGTAGACGGCTCATCAAGATGAGTGACAAGTGTTGGGGCGGGAACTTGACCAACTGAGTGGGAGGAGGGCGGGACTAACAATACACTTCCTGTCACAAGAATTGGATATTGTGGCCTTAAGTTTGAGTACTGAATTGAAATCAGAATCAGAATATTTTTTTTCTTCAAGTACAAAATATGAACTGGAATTTGTCTTTGTGTTACTGCATTGGCTGTAGCTGCACCATTTACACAAAGACACGTGTACGGCAGTCCATAGAGGACACACATGAACATTTTGTTTCTCTTTTGTTATGTAGAGATAATGACTTAATTATCTCGTTATGACAAAACAAAAACTACTATTAGTTTGTCGTGATAACAAGATATTTAAGTCTTATGACAAGAAAACGACTTTTGTTTCATTGTGATAACGAGATAATTAAGTTGTTATGACGAGAAATTGACTTTTGTTTTGTTGCAATAACGAGATAATTAAGTTATCTCGACATAAAACATTTTTTTATGTACGTTCTCTATGGACTGCTGTACACGCTGTACACTCATGAGTGTGTAATCTATTGTGACATATTAACAGTAGTTACTGTACCTTACTCCCGAACATGTGCTGAGAGCTACCCAGGATTCTGTGTGTCCTCTTACGTGGCCGTGGTAGAAGCAGTGATCCTGAAAGAGAAAACGGGAGGAGGCTGGAATCAATATCTCATATCTCATCTTGAGGAAAGCATTAAAAAGCTATGATAATGTTTATGCAGACGTGCCTCCGGTGCGTCTAATGACGAATTGATTCACCGGATCGATTCAGCGGGGAAAAGAGTCCCCAAAGCGGGCGATGCGCTCACGTTTCACAACTACAACTGCTAGTAGAAATGTTGCCCGCTGTTTTTGACAAATGGATATGACAAATCGATAGAAATGTGCAAAAGCTCCCTAAAGCGTAATTGTGTTTGGATGAACGCTGGAGCTCGGCCACTGAAACGTCACGTCGAGGCTCTTAAAAGAATTTAACTGACTTCCGACGAGAGGCGGAATTTGAGGAACTTTAATCAGAGGAGGCAGGATGCTCGGGGGTGTGATGGACAAGCTTGTGAAATCAAAGCCGTTCGGGTGACATTTGAGTCACTACTGTTTGAGACTTGTTATCGTTGAGAGCCAATATCTCGACACTCCCCTGATAAGTAACATTAAAATGCTGCTGGGGGAAAAAGAAATATTCTGCTGTGCACATCTTTGTTTGAAATTCCGGCAGAGATTATGAGAGTGTGGTGGGTGTCACTTGACAGCTGATCTTTTTTGTTCCCTTATATCCTTTAAGCTCATTTGTTACTGAATGCTTTCTGTTTGAATAGAAAAGCATGCCGCATTACTTATGGAAATAAATAAATGTGTAATGTGTATAAAATAGTCTATAATCCACAATGTCTTTGGCCAGCATGAATGTGTGGAACTGCCTGAATGTGAGGCAGGATGCTGCTGCAAAAGTGCTTAGCTGACTTTCCCTGAAAAAAAAAAATACAGGTTAAGAAAATGAGAAGTTATGTGATTATTTTTTAAACGGCGTAAAATGAAAAACCAGGCCGGCAGCCTGAGGCACCCCTTCCATTACCAAACACAGTTTAATCTCTCCAGAGCACTTAGATTTAAAGTACCGCGGTTCAAACGGTGGAAGTATTAAAAAACGGACCTCACATAGGGGGTTTGAATCAATCTTTGTCAAGAAATAATAACTACATAAAAAGTTGGAGAGCCCAAAAACAATGGAATGTCAAAAAGCCTTCCTGCGCTGCTCACACCGTGTATTCATGTGTACAGAATAAGGTCACTCTGCTCTAGTACAGTGTAGGCTGTACCTGGAAGCGGTAAAGAAAGGAGTTTAACAGAAGAAAATAACACTTTCCAACTTTCCATTTGAGTTTCACCCGTGATATCAGAACAAAGATATCACTTCTTGGGATATGATGTCAAACAGCAACAATGTCTATCAGCCCTCAAGGCACACCAACATGGAAGAATAATTATCAACACATTTTAGAGAGCGAGGTTTAAATTGGGCAGAAGTGTCAATTCTTGACTATTTAAAAGTCTCTGTCAGCCCATTAGAGCGTGAAATTAGCTCATTTATTTGAGCAGCGGCAGCGGCAGTACACGCTCCTTCAGAGCCAACATACAAATCAATTGTCAGTCAGAACTTTCCCTGCCAGTCCAGAGCTGACATCAGTCTCATTAGATATGCCGGACGTGATGCGGATACGGTCCAAGAGAGGTTGCCCACAGTGCCTCGTTTCAGGTGTTGGGGGGGAAATGATGCCATCTGTGAATACACTGTAAACCAGTGCAGAGAACCATTGTCGCGTCCTGACCGACACATGCAGGCTGTATCCATTTACAGGGATCCTGTTTGTAATTCAGGGTGCGTCACCAACACTTGGCACGGCAAGTATGTTTGCAGCAGTTTATTCAAATTCTGGAGCATTTACTCCTTTAGTTCGGTTCACTTGGCCAGGTGAGAATAATGCCTTTTGAACTCAGGTGGCACCAAAAACTGCTGTCTTAGGGAAGTGCAGTGTGGCTTGTTGAGCGAGAACGTAATCCCACCCAACTACAGGAAACGTCCCCAAAACGCAAGAGTTTCTAGGTACGTGCCGGAGATGGATCTCGATCTTTAAGCCCCTACATGTAGAATATTTACCTATCATTTCTCAAATTAATTTGATAGCATAGTATCTACATAACTGTAGAAAAATGAAACCATCGCCATGAAAATTGGTTTATTTGATGTGTTTATTCTATTTGGCCCAAGGTATGATTTCCCATGAAATGTGCAGGCTTGACTTAACCATCCAAAAATAAGAAGAGGACTCACTCTACTTGGTCTTAGGTGAACAAATACACAGACAAGTCCAGATGCTGTCTAATACCACAGCACCTAGCTAGGTGTGCAGCATCAACTGTTGCTGTAGTTGAAGTACAGTTGAAGAACAAAAGATCCAAGTATATTGCTACGCTCCAGTAGGTTAGCTGTCTTTCAGTATCATAACATAGTAGCCATTAGCAAAAATATTTTGTTAGCATTGACCAAAACACCTGTTACACAAAACTGCTTTGCTAGCTCAATGTACTATAGTTGTAAGTCAATATTTGCCAGCAAAACGCATACATTAGCCACTGTAGCTGCAAACACATATTGCAAGACTGTAACACTGGTCAAGCGATCATCACTCAGTACAAGGTGAGAAAGCGCTGTTTCATTAGAATTGAGCAAACCTAATAAATTCCACCTGTTACGCAAAACTGCTTTGCTAGCTCAATGTAGTTATAGCTAAAAAAAAGCGTCAAATTTCCTCTCTGTGTTTTTGAATAAAGCCTGTAGGTCGAGGTGGTCAGACTCTCTAGATCACAATACAAGCAAAATCTGACTTGGGAATGTTCAGACCGAGTATAACAGCTGCATCTGACACACATGTATCAGAAAACATTATGTACTTTGAAACTTTACATCAATGGTTTATGTGTAAATGAGCTTGTCAAACATAAATGTTTTGAATAAGACAATGTTCACAGACTGAGTTTCACAGTCACAGGAATAAGCGCTGGGAGAAAAAGCAAATAAAAGTCATTGGGACTCTTTCTATCCAGCTAATTTGCATATCGCCCAAATCTGCTCTAAATAGCTGTCAAATTATCTAATTACAAATGCAGCCACTTGTGCTCAATTTAAATATTGGGCAATTGTCTGGAACTAATGTTGCCGTGTGGAGCACTGTGCCAACAATTCAATACAGGTTATAGATTATGGCTAAAAAACTCATTCTATTGTCCAATTGAAGTGTATTTTGTATTTGTATTTTGTATTTTGTATACCGTATTTCCTCTAATAGTGGCCCGGGCCTTTATTTACCTCAACTGCAGAGGGTACCAGGCCTTTATTGGAAGCAGGCTTTTATTAGAGACAGGCCTTTATTTCTAATTCCCTCTGTTTGATAAGTATATTTGCTCATATTTTAGTACGAAGCCTCCTTGTTTTCTGATCTGCTTCTGTTGGGGTACGTTAGGTAGACGTTTTTTTGTTACTGCAATGCATTACGATAATTACGGTAATCGACGACGGCATGCTCCAGAGACTTCCGCCGGCCGAGCCGTCTTGTGGCACTTGTACGTTACTACAAACTACAGTTACAAACAGGCACCAGGAGTTTACCGGTATCCACCGTTGTTTGCATGTAAGCTGAAGCTAACTGAAGCTAACTGAACCTGGGCGCCGATGTGTTCCCGGTGATCCGGCTGAGATTTCGGCGGGGGTCCGGGGCTTGGATCGGGAGGATCAATGCGTGCCGTGGGCGCGGTGGAGAGGCAGCGGCGGAGAGAGGAGACAGACATGGTGCAGCTATATACTAGGTTTTGACCTAGTCTTGTTTCCTTTGTTTTTTCCCCCGGCCTTTATTTGTTCGTGTCGACGACTTAATTGACTACAGGCCACTATTAGAGGAAATACGGTACTTTTATTATCCCCGTGGGGAAATTTGTCCTCTGCATTTCACCCATTCTATACACACACTAGGAGCAGTGGGCAGCCGCAGTACAGCACCCGGGGACCAACCAGTGCCTTGGTCAGGGGCACTGACAGGAGTATTAACCCTAACATACATGTCTTTGATGGTGGGAGGAAACCGGAGCACCCGGCGGAAACCCACACAAACACGGGGAGAACATGCAAACTCCACACAGAAAGGACCTGGGACGGACCGGGGTTCGAACCCAGGACCTGGGTTGTATGAGTAAGGGAAAGAGAACAGGCCAATTTCCATATTACAGAAAAATTCTATCCACTGTAGTACATGTTGAGATAATAGTGGTGAGAGTGAAACCTAGGATTACAATAACCATTATTATACATTCCTTAATTAAGATGATTATAGACACCAAAGACATAGACTACAGCGCTCCATGCTAACAGTTTAACATACACTATGTTGATTGATCCTGGGCTACTAGCATTATCTCAAAAGTGAAAAAATGAGAAATTGTAGCAGCTCTAAAACAAAACAGTAAGTTATTTTAAATTCTATGCGGCTAAATCTGCCAGTTTAGTAGGAGATATTTCTTGTATTTAATGTCGGAGATAGCTTCACAGAAAAACAGGTGGCAAGCTCGAAACTAAAAGCGGAAACTAGCTTAGTGCTAGTTTCAAGCTCGCCACCTGTTTTGTCTGTGAAGCTATCCAATGTAACAGCTTAAAGTATCAAACCCAGGTATATGAATTGTACATTCTTTCCAATAATTATCAGCATTTCGGCTCAGTCTTTGGCCGCTCCGGCTAGAGACGAAGCAACAATTAGCCAACCTTTCCTCTTAGCCTCAGCTGCTAAAGTTACACTAACTGGATGGACGTTAAGACAAAGATATAAACTGTGTTCAAACCGGGAATATAGGCTCTGACTGGACCTGTGTCTTGCTTAATAAAATAGTGTTTTGAACTAATAGGACTTTCTTGGAATGTGCTCTTGTGGCCTAGCATCTGTAAATGCAACACTAAGTGGTAATCCTTGAGATCCTCATTTTTTCAATAAATCATTGTCAAAATAATTGTGATACCTTGGTATAAGTACTGTAGACAAATGAGACCATGGTGGAGACAGTTGGTAGCCTCTATCTCTCATAAATGGTATTGTTAGTGCTAAGTGTTAAAATGAAGACCACATTTCCCATAAACTCTGTTGCTTCCTGCCCCCCTCCCCCTCCCTGAAGAGTTTAAACATGTTGAAAGGTTGGTTTCTCCATTGGTCTTTCGCTCCTTCCATCATCCGCCATTGCCAGACACTCTGAAAGCTTTAGCCCCATTTGCTCTGGAAGAACAGCACCCTCTTCCTGTTTTGTGCCATAAAGCAATCCAATACAGCAGACCTGACTTGTTGGCATACATTGTAAAATACAGTGCAGAGGGCAGTAGAGGCTGCCAAGCTTTTCAGTGGCGGTCCTGTTTGTTTATGGTCATTACACTAATGTCTCCAAATGAATGTGGAAATAACTTATGGATGTTAAAATGCTACAGATAGCACTTTTAAACACCATAATGCTGAATGCCACGTATTCACTGAGGGACATTGAGGCTGACATCTTCCCGTGGCTGCAGGTCTATATCGGGGTTTATTCCGGTGCTCGGGGGGAGCCACGTGAGCGAGGCACCGGGGCGATCGATGTCATGCTTGTTGTCCTCATTATCCTCAACCACGGCAAGTTTCAGACGAGGCTCCAGGAGGAGGAGAGGAGGGGATGTGTAGCATGTGTGTGCACGTGCATGCGTTCTATGGTGCATTTCAGGCTTTTTTTTTTTTTTTGGAGTTGATAGCGACTCTGCTGGTTCCAAGCTCCAGCAGCAGCTCCCGGTCTTTCACACCACCACTGTTTCCTTTAACACACGCTCCAACCTGGCTGATGAACCCCGACGCTCCGACCCGCCACTCGCGGCTTGTCTGACACGCCGCTGATGGCGTTAATAAAGTGGCTCATAATTTATGCATCACTTGCGGCGGCGGCCCCCGTGCCATTCGTGACGCCTCCCGCATCGCCGTAATAAATGCGATTAAAGGGAAAAATCCACCCTCTTCCGCTGTTAGATCTCATCGGCCTGTGATGTTCGATACATTCCAGGAGTTATTTTGTGATGGAGTGTGCCCAGACTCGACCTTGCTCCTCTGCTAGTATTTCAGTTAGTGAGTTTCAGTTAGTTTTTTCTTTTTGAGTTTTCCCAGCCGACAAAAATTGTGGTCCAACTGTAACTTAATCCATACATGTTATTAATCTATACTGACTGATATGCAATGCAATTGTTGTAGCCTATTGGGAATATGTGATATACTGTATGTGCTTATGTGTATGTTAATGTGTTGTCTAATGTAGCGTGCAATGGAATGGAATGACAGCAACTTTTTTATGGTCCAAGACAAATTTCTCTATGGAAACCAATAAGTCTAAATCTAAATCTAAATCTAAGCCTAAATCTAGATCTAAGCCTAAATCTAAATCTAAATCTAAATCTAAGCCTAAATCTAAATGTAAGCCTAAATCTAAATCTAAACCTAAACCTAAACCTAAATCTAAATCTAAGCCTAAATCTAAATCTAAACCTAAACCTAAGCCTAAATCTAAATCTAAATCTAAATCTAAGCCTAAATCTAAATCTAAACCTAAATCTAAATCTAAGCCTAAACCTAAGGCTAAATCTAAATCTAAATCTAAATCTAAATCTAAATCTAAGCCTAAATCTAAATCTAAACCTAAACCTAAATCTAAATCTAAGCCTAAACCTAAGCCTAAGCCTAAATCTAAATCTAAATCTAAATCTAAGCCTAAGCCTAAATCTAAATCTAAACCTAAACCTAAATCTAAATCTAAACCTAAACCTAAGCCTAAATCTAAGCCTAAATCTAAATCTAAATCTAAATCTAAACCTAAATCTAAACCTATACTCTTTCCCCATATTTCCTACCTACACAGTCTACTTAACATAAAATGTAATTGTTTATATAGCAAACGTTTATAGAACCCCACAATTCTTTACATTGCATTTTATTGCTTTATTGTTTTTACTTTTTACAGTTTTTATTGCTTATTTTATATACTATTTGTGAGTTTATATTTTATTTTATTTTTCCCTGCTGTGTCCTACAGTATTACCGATGCTGCTGCAATGACCTAATTTCCCAACTGGGATCAATAAAGTCTCATCTTATCTTTATTTTTCCTGTGTTATTGCAATGTAGACGTGGATTTAATAACAGTGTAGTGCTGCTGTACTGTGCTTATGCTAACTGAACATGAAAAAGTCATACTTCTCAGCCAGATAGAGACTGATTTGACTCTGGAATAATGGCTGACAAAATTAATCCCAGCAACCATTCTGATGTTGAACAGATGTTGATACGACAGCCTGCACAGACGTAGAAAATCCATATAAATACAGCTCCAAAATGAAAGTGTAGTCTTCCATGTCAGCTGCTTGAATCGTCAGGGCCTGAATATCTTTCTGATATCAGTTCAAAGCAGTTTCCAATGCTGTTTTAATATGATTTTTTACCGTGCCGTAATATCTTTTTGAGAAAATTTTGCGCTCAGCTTGCTGGGATAGGTTTTATTTGGCTGCATTGCCTAAACTGTGGTGATTGCTTGAGGTGTTTCCATTCTTCCTTCAAGTTTGTTTTCCTCAATTCTGGCAATGCAATACTGAAATACACTATGGAATGTTTGTACTAATTATTAAAAAGTAAGATTAAACCACATATTAGGCCTTTTGAAAGAGAAAAAAAGTGTAAAAAGCTTTACATATTTAGCCTCAACCAGGGGCCCGTCACACAATGCGAGATTAGTGGATTAGCACGCTAATTTTGGGCTTCACCCTGGGTCTTCAGTCTGACAACGGTGGCTCACTTTTAAGCGGGGTACATCGCCACGGTAACGGCTGCACACGTAACCTGCCCCCGAGAAGTCAATGCATGAAGTAAATATTCAGTTCCAACAACATTGTGGTACCACAGCACTTTGGTGGAGACAGGTGGAGTTTTTAAAGTCAGTGTAGTTTCACTCACTCCAATGATGCACACACACACACACCCTCCACACACACACACACACACACACACACATACACACCCTGAGGATTGCTTTGAGTGATCGGTCCTATAGATTGCAGCTATATTCCCGTCACCGTCAGCCCTGGGGAACGTAAGGCCGCTTTTGTGAATAGAAAATCTTTCCAGAGCCTCGGTGTGCAAGAGTTGGATAAGGTGCTCATATTTTGGTATCGATTCACTGTATAACTCATCAGTACATTACATGCGGGGACACATGCAGTGGTCCCCAGTAGCCATAGTCTGGATGCTGGGGTGACAGAGCCAGTTGATAGTCACCTTTGTGAGACCAGTTAGCCAGCGTAGACCATAGTAAGCACACAGTTGTATAAATCACTCTTATAGTGGAATCTGAAAAGGATTATTTATAATCTAAATCCTACATGATGTGCAATCCTTCCACTACTCTGAAAGTACTCAATGAAGAAAGAGTTTTGGCATTGTGTCTCAACTCTGTGGAGGTGCATTTGCATATGTGTGTGTGTGTGTGTCTGTGTGTGTGTGTGTGTGTTCCTGTATTTCTATATTTATGAGGACCAAATGTCCTCACAAGGATAGAAAGATGTAGAAAATCCTACAAGTTTTACTTTGTTTAAGGTTTTCTTTTTTAGGATTAGGACTTAGGTTTAGAGTTAATGAATGAATGTAGTCAATGAAAGTCTTCACAACTACTGTATAATACAGAGAGAGAGAGAGAGGGGGAGAGAGAGAGAGAGAGAGAGAAGGAGAAGGATAACAACCCTCAATGGAGAGTAGCCTATAAGTCGAAAAAGAGTGACAGAAGAAAGACATATAACAACAGACTATTGCTACAGACTTACAGTGTAATTGGTGGCCACGGTCACCGGTTGCCCATCTTCTGTATAGAGGGTCTCTGTGAAGTCTGGACCTAAGAGCTCCCTGGGAAAGAAAAGGAGGAGGGGGGAAAGACATGGAGGTGGAGGGTTAAGATTTGATAAAACGTAACTTTAATTCTCTCTGTGGGGAAATTGGGTTGCTGCAGCAGCACCGTTTCCACTCAGTGGATCGTCTTCTACCAAACTCTACTGTTTACACTCTGACCTGACCGTCTAAAACTAGATCACTCCGCCAGTAACGCACTTTCACCCCACAGCAGTCTGTGTTGCAGCAGAGAAAAATAGTTCTGTGATTTCCTGATTAGTGAAAGTTTGCGTAGTGGTGGAACTGTGTCATGAAATCAGAGCTAATTTTAATTCATTTACTTTGCAGCTTTCCGTTTACTCTCAACTCCTCTGTGGAGATATTTTGACAAATTCCATTTGGACTCATTGTTAGCAGCAAGAGGCAACAAAGTTTGCTGTTTCAACCAACTGCTGACTCTGGAGCCAATATTCTCTGTGGGTCCAAGTACTACAGGTATGGAAGAGACAAATTATATATAGGTCCAAAATCACCAAACTAATCCTTTAAATACAGCAGCAGCACAGCGCACAGAAGCAGAGAACAGAGCCAGAAAAACAAGCTCACCTTCAGCTACCTGACATCTTCCATTTTCCAATTCACACAGACAAAAGGTAAAAATGAGTGTCAGAGTGCAACATCTGTTAAAGCTCAAAACCTGTTTTTCATTTGGATTTGATTTAAAGTTTGAAAAACTACAAGTTATAACATTTTGAGGGTGTGCACAATAATAGTAGAGCTTAATGTCAAGATATATGAAATATATGACAAGTTAGAAGATTATGAGAAGATTAATAAAGCAAATATGAGAATTTAAAGCTTACACACTTTCGCAAAATGAGAATCATATTCACATTAGCAGGCCATACATGTGTACAGAAAGAATCTAGGCGTGCAGATGTGTGTTGTAACACAAAGGATCTCAACATGGGATCCGGGGACCACCGGGGGGCCTTGAGGGGGTTCCAGGGGGTCCCCAGCAAACTGATGAATTGTTAAACTTCACCATTATTTCATTTACAAGAAGTTAACACAATTAGAGAATGTAGAATATAGTTGGTCATAGTTTGACTGTTATCTCTCTACCCACAATACAGACAGTCATGGAATACTGGACAAAATCATATCTAACAATACAAATATTCTCAGATTTGGGTCCGAGAGACAGATCCTTGATATGAAAAAGGTTGAGAATCACTGTTGTAAAACACTATTGACCTTATTCAATTTACCAGTGTAGATAACATACAGAACCTGCAGATTTGTATATGTGCATAACTAGCTGTTCACCTTATCAAACTCCAGATGGAGGAATCATAAGTACAGTGCCAGTGTGCAACTGATCAGACAACATACAACCTCCAAAAAAAAACATGTTTCCTGTACATGTCAAACGCTTTGTATTTCACCATTAGCGTGCAAACCCACAGTAATGATAACTAACGGCTTGATGTTTGAGTCGCTCAGTCTTACGCTCTACTTGCCTACTGGATCTGAGCTCAGATGAAAGCGCCAAGTCAGACAAAGCTTCACTGATATTCATAACATCTTTCTCTGCTCGCTCCTCCTTTTGATGAGCGACCCCTCTATCGCCTGTCTGTCGTCGCCAAGTCTGATTGGGAAAAAAGCATAATCTCCTCAATTAAATGTTGGATCAGCGGGAGTTCTGGAGTTCTTTCATCTGGATAGAGTCGGGCATTGATAACATAGCGAGAGCGGAAGGAGGGAAAAAATTATCTGAGGGCCTTTGTCGCGATCTTATCGAGTTCGACGCATCTGTTGGACGCTTATCTCCAATCGCGCCGCCAAACTTTTCCTTATCCGCGCAATTTCAGGACAACTTTCGCCACTGCTCGACTGAAAGACAGCGGAAGATTTCGGAAGAAAAAAAGGCGAGAGTTTATTGTTCGATGGCTCCTCAAAAGGTCACCGTACAATAAAGATGCATTGGATCCATTTTAGCCTGTGGGAGAAATAGGTGACATTTGTCATGTCTGGGGACAAAGGACTCGGTTGTCAAATGCCAGGACGTCCCCGGACGAACGCCTCGGTGTCAGGCAAGGTGGCGGATCAGGACGTCTGGCCTTATTCAGCCTCTGCGTGAGGTGGAATCACCGGCCAGGCGAAAGAGCCTCTCTGGCAGTAGAAACGGGCACACGGGAAGACGGACGTGAAAAGATGAGCCCAAGCTCCATTTGGTCCCAGGAGCCCTATTGTATTATTCATTGAGGAGGATCGTAATGGAACATAATCCGGCTTTCTCACCCCTTTTACTGCAGACAATTTGCTTCGCCATAAAAAAGATTGTCTTACGTGGCAGTCCTCTTAAGTTAATTCGATTGAAGCTGGTAGACGGACTCCGGCGTGTGGAATTCGACTCCGTCTTATCCGGACAGTATTTACATAGGCTTTTTATCAAAGGGAGGAAAAAATTGCTGATTGCTTTCCATGGCGTGTCACCCTCTCTCAAGCCTTGAGCAGAGTGAAGAGATAAAAAAAAACGGTGTCAAATATCACCCACGGTTTAGTGGAGGGATTGGCATACCTCCAAGCTCCAAGAACATTGGACAAAATGTTGACCTACAATGATATATGATACATGACCTTTGAGCTGGCCTAGAGCGACACAGCAGAGCATTTCTAATCGGGTTTCAAGACGTTGATAGTGAATGTATTTGCTTCCTGCATTGCACTCAGATTTAGATAAGATTTGGTCAGTTGACTCACTGAGGAGGAAGCTACTGACATTTCTGGGGGAAGGCAGTTTGTCTCTGGTCCTGCAGCGCCAAACAGATCATGAATAATTTCAACGCTGATCTTTGGATGAAATCTCAGGGCCAAAACAACTGGCTTTTGGTGGACAGCGAGATGGAGAGAGTGTCTCACACAGTGCGACAAAATTGAAGTGCCAAAGATGTTTTATATTGATTTTGTACTCGATGGTGTCGCATCAGAATGATGATGTGACATAAGACAAATGACGGAAGAGGATTAGGGCCACATGTGAAAAATGTGTTTGAGTTCTGAGTTTAAAGTCAGAATTCTATGAAAAAAGTCAGAATTCTGAGATTAAAGGAACACTTTGCTATTTTTTAACCTTATCTCCATATATTGGTCTTCACTAATACACCCGTCTCCAAGACACAGAGCGAGTAGACAGACATGGTGCCATCTCATAGCATAGCATTAGTGAGGACCAATATATGGAGATATGGTTAAAGTCAGAATTCTGAGAAAAAACGCAGAATTCTGAGATTTAAGTCAGAATTTAAAGTCAGACTTCTGAGAATAAAGTCAGAACTCAGAATTCTGACTTTAAACTAAAAAAAAACTCAACTCAAATACATTTTTCACATGTGGCCCTAATCCTCTTCCGTAGATCTCAAATGCTGCTACTCAAGATAAATCACCAATATGGAATAAAAGTGCATTATCACTTCCAGAAAATATGATGATTTAAATGCTACAAACCCATTAATTGGAATATCTGTTTTCTGTGCTCTACTGCTCATGTGCTACACAAAGCCAAAAACATTAAAAAAAATATTAATTCAGATAAAGGAGACTAAAAAAGTGTTTTTGGCGAGGATCAAAGGAACGAGGAACCTCACATTATTCTTGAGGTAAACTCTCCGTGGTTTCATCCTCATCCTCCAGACAGCCCTATGAGGACAAACTGTGCCGATCTCGCTGTGCCGCATACTGTGCTAAACACTGTCATCCGCCGCGAATGCTCATTAAAAAAAGAGCCGGTGGATGTGGAACGACTCATCTGCAGCCCTGATATTGAATAATCACACAAACACACTCTTTTGCCTTTTTTTCTCTCCCTCAGACCGTCGAGCTGCAAAAACCACACAGGCAGCCGGGGTCAAACCGCTGTACGGATTCCGAGAATAAAAGTAATGGCTTCTTTTTTCGAGGCGGGTTAAAGTGGGAAGGCGCACAGAGCTCTGGTGCGCCGATATAATTCGCTCTAATGAGCCGGCCGAGAGGGTGAAAGGCTGGACGCGGCGATGTGTGTGTGGATGTGATCGTGTGTTTATACCTATGATCTTTTCTCCTTTGGTTTCTGCTGGGTAGCCAAGCCATATCAAGGACGGAGGTTACTGTCAGAGGTGAGGGAAAACTAGTAGAAGGAGGTTGCTTCTGAGATCTCATGCTGGATCTTTGAATGGACAGACTCAATAGAGACAAGTGTTGCTGCAGAAATGGAGACAACATGTTGCTTGTGTGGGACGACCGTCATTGACAGTGACTGGAGGTGAACTGTTCACCTCATGACTGGTGTAAGACAACGAAACCTCTCACAGAATCAGGTGAAACCAACAGGAAGGGTGGGACACCATAGATCCTGCGAGAAGACAAACCTGAAGCCACCGTCAACAACACACAAACCTCACCTGTGTCCTGTTTAGAACTTTGAAACAAACACGCTTTCTTCAGTCACCAATTACTAAGAGCATGAAACCGGTGTTTTCACTGTAAGCACACAAACGCATCGCATGGAAATGACTAATAGGTAATGACAGAAATATTCTGCTGTCTGAGAATGACTTATTCAAGAGACAAGCCCGAGGGACTAATAGGAAAACAAGGAACGGCAAAGCCGGTGAATGGCTCTGTTAAAGCAATACGACAAAGTCTTCATTATTTTACTGGGGTCAGGTGAATGGGACGATCACATGCTGAATATTAAATAAGACCTTGAGGTGTAGATGCTCTCAGACGAAGCCTTAAAGGAGAACACAGTCGTATTGTCTTTAGCTTTAGCTCTTGAATATACAAAAATATACATATATGAAACGAGAGAGAGGATTTCATCTTGCTCTCTACACCTCCATAGAATTAACTGTAAAGGCTGGAAAAAGAAGGAGAGTGTGACTTTGATAGTATCCATGGTGATGTCCTGGGGATCAGGCTACACTTTCTGGTCTGGCGCTGATAACGCTGCCATGATATACAGGCGGCTGCAGCTGACCTGGATGCAAAACGTTCCGGTAAACACCATACGAGTCACTGTCGATGACATCAGAGATCCCAGCCTTCGGGCAGAGCTGCTTATCGCTGTGCTGTCAGGTGAAAACCTTTTATCTCCACACATGTCGACTTTTCAGGAACAGAAGAAAAACAGCCTTGTTTTTCAGCTTGACGATCATGTGTTTGAGTTTATCCAGCGGGGTTTTGAAAGGGTTTCATTGTAGAATCTTCTCAGCCACGTAACCCTTCAAGTGAAGTTGAAAGATTACAGAGAAAACTGGAGTTATGTTTTGACATAACAACGGCGCTACCGTATGCTCACAAACACTATTTCTCTGTGACTGTCCTTGGATATTAATAGTATAACAGGAATTTTAAAAAATTCAATGGTATTGCCCATTTAGCCCTTAAGAGGAGGTTGTGTTTTTATCATTGTCAAGACTTTTTTAATTCACTTCAACTTCCCTTCAGACACAAATTCCCTCAGCCCAAAGAATTAAAAAAAGCACATTTGATTTGATAAAGTAGTTTCATTAAAATTAAGGTTTCTTTTGGAAGGACATGGGGTCATAAACGACTTGGCACAGGAAGCCATGGTGCCAATGGACCGTGAAATGTTGCTGCCGAGGCATAAAAACAAAAGTGAGAATTGAAAGCTGAGGGGCGTTGTTCCCTCCTCTAGTCTCCAACCGGCTGCCATCTCCGCCAGTTTGTCTTAGAACAACATCTCCAGTATCTCAAATTCATATCAGTGTGGTGCGAGAGGAAGCTCAGCGCGGTCCCTGGGAGTGATACCTTATTTCTCTGAAACGCGCGCCACCGCTCCACTTTGGTTAAGGTGTGAAACTATCTCAGCGAGGATGTGGTTTTTCGCTCAGGCTTTCGAGAACTGGTTTTACTAAAGCAACGTCAAGCTCTACTGTAATTGGCTGCGGCAAGTTTTGAAGCTGTTGCAAAATCCCGGACATTTCATGAAAGCAATAAGCCACTGTAGGCTGCGATTTTAGAACATTTAAGAGGGTTTTTAGGCCTAAAAACGCCTGTAAACCAAGGCATGTCATGGCTTATTGCTTCAATAATACACACTTGCATGTTTGCAACAATTAAAGTGAGGCATTTGAAGCATACCTTAGCACCGCTCCCTGTGTTGCAAAAATAATTGGCCTCTTTTCTTAGTATTTCTCATGAGCGGTGTTGTGAGCAGTCATGATGGCTGTTCAATCAGCGTGCCGTTATCTGCGGTGCCAGGAACTGCATTAAATCTTTTTATGTGGCTTCAGCGCACTACAAACAGAATACGCACAAAGTTAACCATGAAATTGCTTTGAAATCCCCTATAGTAAAGTGTCAATTAGGTAGTAATTGCCCAACAAACAAAAAAAAAAAACCTCGCTTTCCTCAAGGCCAATCAATACTGGCACGACACAAAAGATTTATTAGCGGGTAGAATGTGTCAGAGCCTGGCATGATTTGTTTTCAAAGGCCACCTTTACAGTGGCAATTTTCCGAAAAAACATCCCATCAAGAGCACATTGTTGTGGCTGTCACTCAATGTCTCCGGTGAATCAGCTGACCTTGTACACGCCGGGCACCTTTTTTCTTCTCTCCTGATGGAAACACACACAACGGCGACAACAACACATCCCTGCTTAACCAGCTGAGCCGTGTTTTACAGATGGGGAGTGAGGCCGTCGGATGGAGAGGGGAGGTGTCATGGAGAATGTGGTCACGCTGTCTCCAGGCCTTTCTGTTTATGTCTATCCTTCGGAGGAGGATTTTGTATTTTTTTCCTCTCTCCATTTTGGAATTGATCCGGTACTTTTCTTGTGCGTCTGCGGTCTCAGTGCACTTTTGAGTCATGATGATGGCTGACAGGATTTTATGGTTTGCTTTGGAGCTGCGCAGATTACAGTTGTGGGGAGAGAGGGGGCCAGTTTGTCTAAGTCTCGCTCGGCTGTGTCCCTGGTTTGGGCCTTTAGGGTTTTTGTGGGGAGGGGAGAGTTAAAGCAGTGGTGTTTAAAATGGTTTTCTAGGGACTCATATTTTCCAAATATGTTTCTTTTTTTTCTTGTAACCCCAAAAGTGATTTTGCAGGCTATTAGGTAGAGCCATCAGACAGAACAAGTATATTATTAAGCCTACCTCACACTGCAGGGCCTTCTGGCAACATTGACATAGTGGTAAATAAAAAGGAGGGTAAACTAAGGCAAACAACCAGCAATATTAACAAAAATCTATTATATATTCAGAAAAGCATTCATTTATGCTTTGTTTTTCCTATCCTCATATGGGAATTTGATACTTCTTACTATGATACATACTATCAATTTAGCCTGAAAAGTGGTGAACTCTACTCTGCAAATAAAATGGTGGATAAACTAGGAAAGGGGTAAAGCTGGGGCGTGTGATGTAGCCTTTCTCTCTCTCTCTCTCTCTCTCTCTCTCTCTCTCTCTCACACACACACACACAAACACACTATACGCTGCAAAGCATACATGCAAATGAGAGGAAACCGACCGCACGTCCTAATGTAGCCCCTTCTACTCTGCTGTAGAAACAGCGTATTCATGGGCCAGCTGAAACAACACAATAAGCCATAGAGCACGGCCAGCTGTTAGCTATGTCTACACATGAACTACTGCCAAGAGCTGGCAGAGAGACGCAGACAGAGCAGGGGGGAGGGAGGAGAGAGAGAGAGAGAGAGAGACTGACCCACTGCCCTACTGACAGGAAAACACGTAGAAACACGCGCACACACCTTCCTTCTCTTTCTCACACACTCTCCCAGAGGTTAAGCATTAACATCTGCGGTCAATCATCTCACTCGAGCCTTTCAAACTTATTTTTTTATCCATTTTCTAGCCCCTTCCCTTCTTCTGTTTACCTCACACACACCCAGACCACACCAGTTCTGGTGACCGCGAACACACAGGACTTCTTCAGTCTACTTAACTGTTTCTCTGGCTGTCCCCCCCCACGCCCCAGGGAGCGTTCACAACACCAGCAGCGTCGGAATGGGCTGATAAACATCTGAGACGGAGGAGGGGGGGGGGAGGGGGGAGGAGGTGAGCGGTTGCCCTCTGTTTGCACCTCTCCTATTTACAGCAACCGTCGAGGAGAAAAAAGCCATAACCATCCCCATAACAGGCCCTTCTGCATGCATAATCATCATATAATGGATCATATCAACATATTCCATGCTTTTAAACAAAAAAAACAAACCTAGAATGACCTAAATTAAATTAAGCCCGACAATAAATCGTGTTTTGCTTAATGGGGCCGAAAGGATATGTTATGCAAACATCCTTATCAAGAGACGTTCGCACAAGAAAAATGAGTCGACGCTTAACGAGGCCAAAAGAGAGAAGAAAAAAGGCGTAATTGAACATTTGTGCATCTCCGACTTGGGCGTATTGTGCGAAGACGCGGACGCGGGAGGGCCGGGAGAGGACATTCATCATGCCGGCAGGGAGGGCCGAGCGCCGCGGCGAGCTGGAACAGAGGTGATAAGGCGACAAACAAATGATAGTGGACGTTTCCCGTAGCCGCGTCGGAAATACCGCTAGCCGGTCTTTTGTGCAGATGCGCGGCGAACGGGGAACGTTTTTCCCGGTAATTACAGTGTTTGCTGTTTAGGAGTCAGAGGTGGAGTTAAGCGAAGTTAATGGCCTCTGGAAAATATCAGCTGCAGTTAATGCAATTATCTGGCCCTCCCCCCCTCCCCCCCGCGGACATCTGGAAGAACTGAAGCAGCATCTGGGGGCGCGATGAGGGGCCGCGGTTACAGACTATAGCAGACAACTTCACTCAGTCAAGGAAACACATGACCGCTATGCTAGAAGAGGTAAGTTTGATCAGATTTCAAGTATGCATGAATATGTTTATTAGTACTAGTATTAGTACTAGTAGTAGTAGTACTACAAGTAGTAGTAGTACTAGTAGTAGTAGTAGTAGCAGCAGTAGTATTAGTAGTAGTGGTAGTAGTAGTAGTAGTAGTAGTACTATTAGTAGCGGTAGTAATACTAGTAGTAGTAGTAGTAGTAGTATTCTCCTGGGTTTCAATGGAGAGTTTTAGTGTCCCATGATGGTCTAAACACTGTTTCAGAGGCTTTTCCACCCTGAAAAAATAACATTCTGGGGGAAAAACTGAATACTTTTGGAATTTTCTTGGCATGAAAATGGTCAAATTCATAGATGTTGCTTATCGGCACAAAATATTGGCTATCAGCAGTTTCAATCAATCGGTATCATACATCAGTATCGTAATAGCCTTCATAAACCCATATCTGTCGAACCCTACAAATTACACTCCATAGCTTCCTGGAAATTGAGCCAGCCAAGCTGTCAACACCTCAGTCAGATCAGATGAATCCTTCCTTGCTGCTTCTTGCTGAAAACGTTTTTAACTTGTGAGAAACCTCAAAAACATCTCCAACATAGTTTTGACTTAACTAACCCCTGAACCTTTCCCATGTGTCTCGTTTCCCTACAGTCACCGCAATGTCAAACACTCAAGAAAACAACACAAAACACACTCCGCTAAGGACAACCTTCACAGCTGACCTCAACCTGGCAACGCGCCGCGGTCACATTCCTCGACCAGGACAACCGGCAGCCTCCATGTTCGTCCCACCGGCTCTAATTGGCCCCAATGCCTGTTCATGGCCCGTCACCCATCGGTGAAGTGTGCTGCCATCTCCCTGAGCTCCTGTCACAGATGAAGGTTAATGGCTTGTGCTGAACGCGGTGAAGACAAGGGGTAATGATATCTTAGGGCGACTACAGTACAGGTTTTCTGAAAGTTAAATGTGAGACTTTTTAAAGACCAAATTTCACCAGTTTCACCTCTGAGAAAAGCAGTAAAGTATGCCTCTGCAACCAGGGAGATTTCTCACTAGAAAAATAAAGTGCTGAGAAGAAGAGACATTTTTAAGACTTTGGTGGAAGTCTTAAAAAATGTTTTGCTGGAATATTTTAGTTACAACTAGATTGAGCCAGCAAAGCAGTTTTGCTTAACAGCTGTGGAATTTGTTAAGTTTGGGCAATGCTAACAGAACATTTTGGCTAGCAGGCTGAGGCCATGATACTGAAAGACAGCTAACCGACTGGAGTGAAGCAATATAGTAGAGTGGTTCTATTCTTTTCGACTACTGAAAACAAGTTTTAACAAAGTTAATTTGAGAATGATATACTGATGTAAATATTCTATACTTAATACTAGGAAGGCCAATGGATTTTAGGAGTCTAAGAGAAGGCCAAATATCCATCAACTGAAAGGGGTAAAAACAACAAGAACTAGCAATTCCTTGCATGATTTAGAAAATGTAACAAAATTGGTTTGTACAGAAGGTAGGTCTAGTAAAAGTCATGGACGCACATTTTGACAGGTTGAAATATTTTGATTCTAAAATTCAAATTAAGCCGTTAATTGACTGTGGTTTAGCTTTACCATTGTTAAGACCTTTTCAGCCCTTGAATTCAGTTGAAAGCACTTTCTAAGGACCTGCAGACGGCCTGTTTCCACAGTTCTGCCGCGGCTGCACATGAACTAAAAAACCCCTTCCTTTCTGACGGTTTAATATTTGAATGTTTGAGGACATGTAAAAGGTGTGTGCAGTGCGGTTTGCTCTGGCTATCAGTCATCCCTGACGTAAGGGCGTGGAGGGAAATGAGAGATGACAACAAAGCGCTGCGGAACGCGGCCGCGGTCTTGGTCTCTGTCTTATTCGCTCAGTTTAGAAGGTCAGATTTTGACAGATGAGGCTACGGCGTCTTTGGGGATATGAACACTATGGTGAACGACAGGATACACGCATCAAATGTCAGTGAGCGTGCGTGTGTGTGTGCTTGTGCATACAAATGCGTGTCATTGCGGGAATGTGCGTTAGATGTGTAACGTCTCAAGGCCGCACAGCTGCTGTAGCAGGACTTCCTCAACACATGCCAAACAGGAAAAGCTCTGCAGTGTCTGTAGGGTATAGGGGTCTGGTTTACCTAGGCTCACATCACTCAAACACTACCACCTGTTCTCTTTGACTCACTCAGTCTCTACATTCACTTTACCTTCTCCATATTCTGGTCGTATTACTTCACCTACAGGACAAACCTCCACCTAGCCTGTGGAATCAGCTTCATCTTAAAAAGGTTTACCCTGTTTTCCTCCAGGACTCTCTAACTCCCCGCACGGACTCTGTCTGTCTTTCCCACACTCCGCCTGGCCTTTTGAAGGACAATTCATTTCCCAGGACGGCCTCTACGTCACCCTCCTCCTCACTCTCTCCCTCGCCCCCTTCATCCCTTCATCCTGCCAAGTGAAGCGGCTCCAAATCGGAGTGGTTTTTCTCGGGATTTCCTTTTTTTTTTTTTTTTTTTTTTTCGCGAAAGGAGGCGGGCGGGGCCGCGAGTTGCCACTCTCTCCGTCGCGAGCCGACATCCTGAGCTGGATTAGAGCAGATTAACAGAACAAAGCTCGTTATTGATTTTAATCACTATTAAAGTGGAGATGCTGCGGGGCTACAGCCAAGTTCAAACAAACTAGTTCCTCGGGAAGATCGATCGGGCGCTCGGATAATAAAAAGTGTTGCCAGGCGCTTCAAACCCCCCCCCCCCGTTCCCTCTAAACTTCTCTTTACGAAGTCAGACTCTCAGAGGACTGCAGTCCTAATTAACACCTTGTCAGGTCCACCACCCGGAGTACCAGCGGTGGGTTTAGCTGAACTAGACATATTTACAAGGGTCCGCCTCATCGTTATGTGCAATGGATGGCATGTACTTTCCATTTGCATACGGCTATACATATCCTCGCCGGATGGGAATGTAATCTAGGCTTTCATTAACATAAATTGAGAGCTTACACTTCATCTCGCCTAACCCACAACAGAAAATTTGCAATTAAAATTAAATGTGGTCTTTAAATGCAATGCCAACATAACTGTTACGGAGCTGTGTGTGCGAGATACACTGAGGCGAGGAGATAAAGCTGCTGAGCGGCAGAAGCAAATCCAAACTAATTGAATGATATGGGCAATTGTTTTGATGATATTAATGTTTAATATTTGATGATTACCCTGTTGGCACCTCTTTAATAATGTAAATTCTTTTTTTGCACGATTCCTTTTCCTTTGCTTGTACATGCTCAACACACATACACACACACATACACAGAAATCCATCCTTGTAAATAACGCCGCCTATTGCTCTTTTCAGCTCATTAAATCAGCGGGAGCGCTGACACTTGAGCGACCTTTGACCCCTTGTGAGGGATGGGGTCGTTGTGGTCAAACTTCGCTAACAGTGTTGTCAGACGCCCCGAGGTTCTCCAGACACAGAAGGTTGCTCTTAAATAACAGAAACACCAGACAAATAAACAAACTGATGGCTGACTCGTCCGAGAGGAATTGCCAGCCCATCCTATATCTGTCCTGGGTGTTCCAGCCGGCACAGACTTGCAGAGCCTTACGTCAGCTGGCATTCCTGGACCAACGCCCCCCCCCCCATTGCCCTCTTCAGTCTCCAATCTATTCTCAGGATCTGTCTGAGTCAACTACCCTGCCCCCCTCTCTCCTTCCCTTCCCTCCTGTCCTTCTTCACTTCTCATTAAGGTTAGAACAATATATATCGGATATCAGCCAGTCAGTGTCGTCCACCTCCGATATGATGGTTTCTCCCTGATCAAAGCTACATATAACTATTTATTAATTCAATTGTTCAATGTATTTTTTTGTAAAGTGTATTAACCTATCATTTAAAGGCCTAACCATTGGCCCCCTACCATTGAATAGGTGGGGTAGAGGGTGTCCCATGATCCCATGATAAGATCAAAACTCTAAACTCTGAATCCTTGTAATTTTTTGGCATGAAATGGTCAACTTTAAAGATGAATATTGGCACAAAATATCAGCTATAGGTGACTTCAAAATATTGGTCTCAGCCTTCAGACAGGCATATCGGTCGAACCCTACTTCTTACCAGTCATACTCCAGACTTGTCCCAGTGGGGGAGGCCCGCTAGTAAAAATAAACCCAGTTCCCAGTAACATTCCCAGTAAGCCCTCTAACTGCCTGACTAGCTTCCCCAGACTCTGTCTCTCTTTCTCTTGACCTACATTCGGTGGTCCAGACCAAACTTCTGAGTTTTGCTGGGACTCGACGCTCGAGTTAAAATAAACACAAGCTCTGCCAAGTTGACATCCTGCATTACCAACTGCTACTCCCTCCCTGGACCAAACTCTGTGTCTAAGCATGACTACCGCCGCCGTTCAATTCATCGCTAATTTCCTTCCCTTCTCATTCTCAATCATCGCCGCTTGTCTTTTCCACGTATGCCACCATTGTCTCGGGGTTTCTTGTTTTTCTGTCTGCCTGCCTGACTGTGTGTGTGTGTCGATTGCTCCGTTTGTCTCCTCTTACTGAGAGTCACTGATCTGTTTCCAAGCAACTGAAATCCTATGCAGCCACTATGTGTACATTCCTGCCTTTGATTGGCTTATTGAAACGTGTCGAGCGCATCGGCAACATCTGTGGAATACAGTGCTGAGAGCAAAAACCTGTTGCTCTGTATCCGAAATGTACTGAAATCCCGATTGTGTTTCCCAGTGAAGCATCGCACACTCGTCTTTCAGCAAGTTCAGTTTCACTCATCCCTCTTGAAGACTCACGCCTCAAATGCAGACATAGTTTATAGCGTTCTGTCACATCAAACCGCCAATCATCGGGACAAAGCCACTGTTAACATTCAAATACGACGGCAATTTCACACATTGGTGGGCCCAAACAGCAGCGAGAGGTAACTGTTTGAAATTAAAGGACTTCAGTACCCAGAAATCATGTAATGTGATGTTGGTAAATTAAATTTCCTCTTAAGTGTGAGGGCAGCTTTCTCTGGACAGACTTTCCCTGAACTTTCTCTGGGTCCAGGGATCTCCAGGGGGCCTTGATGGGGTTCCAGGGTTCCCGGCAAGCTAAGGAATAATTCAATTTCACTATAATTTTACACACAAGACATTAGCACACAATGAGAGAATTCACTCCCCACTGCAATCATCACACCTACAGAATAAACATATGGAATTTGACTTGATAGATGGGGTTCCTTGAAAGAAAATCTTCTGTGTGGTCTAATGAGGATCTATTTAGGGAGGCCTTCAGGAACAAGTATGGGAATCTAATGAACAGGCGGGGTGTGTTCAGACATGCCGTCCTCTCCACCTCCGGGCTTTTACGAGCATGTTAAGTGCTCCACCTTGAGTCGCGGCATGTCTTTCGGCTAATGTGCAAGCGTGAGACACTGCTGAGCAGCCCTTGATGTTATCGCGGGGACAGCGTAACCTCCGCCAGCCTTGAACCTTGTTCTGCCGGCCCCTGCAGAGCCCCCGCCCGCTCATTCAGATTAGCCTTGCTTTTCTTTTGTGGCCCAGAGGTGCGTCAATTACACATTTCTTGCCCCCACTCCGTAGCTGCATATAATAACGAGCTGAAGCTGCGACTCTAGAGGAGGGACGACGATGTCTTTGCCGCCGCCTCGCTTATCTGTCATCCCCTTCGCGGCCAAGGTTGAAACTCTGACCAAAACTGTCATGAAAAGATGTCAAAAATCTTCTTAACTGTCCATGACCATCAAATACTGTTGTGGCTCCTCACGGAAGATAAGATGTCTTTCTCAAAGCGAACAAAGTTATCAGCCATCAGTGATTCGCGGGGCTTAGAGTGCATACCAACTTGCGCCTCGAAATTGTTCAAGGGCACCGGCGTCTTTATTCTTGTAATAAAAAATAGATTATATTTTTCATAAAAAGAATCCAAAATCTGTAGCCTTTGGAATGTTGAGAGGCCAGTTGCTAGGCGCACTGGCTGGAACATTTGGTAACCACACTCCGTCCATATCCTAGAGCCATCCATTCAATCTTTAATAAGCTTTTAAGAGGTGGCAGCGTATAGTAACCTTGAGCTTCTGTGGTAAAGCAAAGGCCGGCAGCTCAGAGGAGATGAAGGAGGCTATCGATTGGCCATAACGAAAAGGAAGACAAGGTGGTAGAAATAGAGCTGAGAGAGAAGGAAGCGTAGGCATGTTTTTTGATCTCTCTCTGGATAGTTCTGTTTCTCCCTCTATTATCATTTCCCTCTACCTGCTCGTTCTCCCCGTTAATTCCTCTTTCTCCGATGGAAGACAGAGGAGGTTATTAAGGGTGTTAAGGCGGTGAAGTCGTTACTAGTGGAAGAATACTTACTGATTTCGCTCCACTTGAAGCGCCAGTTGCAGGTCATTGGATGACAGCACTATTTCCCCTCTGTCTGGGTATTGGTCCTGTGGGGGTAAGAGAGATCTGGTCAGGTCATTGCACTGGGAAAAAAAGACTCCAAAAGCTACAGATGCCTTCTGGCGTGTCATGAGCTTCAAGTAAAATGTTTCAAAATCATCTTTTACTGTACAAGTAAACAGCCAGGTTTCCTAACAGAGACATCTGCAACATATCAGCATCAAAAGTGACTATGCAAAACATAGTATCTGTACCACAGTTCAGAAAACACAGTCTGGAAACACTCTGGAGCTCATTTTACAACCCCTAAATAACCCAGAAAGAACACATTTCCCTCATTATGAAGGAGGGGTAAGCAACGCTGAAGAGGGAACAATCAATTCGAGGCACTCCTTACTGAAATGTAAAGGGGAATACCACTCAATTTAAGAATTCACATTTGCTCTTTCTATAATCTGGGGCAATATTTGTGAAGCTAGAACATAAAGAGCACTTTTATCAGACTTATAAAATGTCTGCTTGAGAGTGTCTTCATCCAATGAGCAATGAGGTCTGAAGCAGATAATATCTCCTTTCTGCATATTACAATCACTTTTTGCATGTATTCTCCATGGAGTAGTATATCGATATGACATCATGGATTAGTAGGTGGGACAAACAATTCTCTTCAATCCGAGCCTTTGGGAGATAGTAATGAATGTTCGATAATATGAGCAGAGCTACCACAGAGAATAGGAAAAAAACATAGCTGAATGATGAAATTCAGTTGCATTGATACTGCATGATTCAAAACCTCTTGTGTTCTTTGTTTCAGTTCTGCTTCCTTGTTTCTTTATTTTGTAGAACCACTGTTCTGCAAAATATGAAAATGATGAAATCCTACTAGCTAAAGATGTCATTGCATAACCCCTGTATTTTTGGTTCTAGCCTATACTCTAGGTCATTTGTAACATAAGCCTTATTTGCATGTGACTACTATCATGTGGACACCTCGTTACATGAAAAGCATTCACACAGGATCATGAAATTCACTGAAATCACTATTGTGTAAAGCAAAAAGCAAAACTTGATACTTGAAGTTTGCACCAAAATTTGCAATCAAAACCTTCCTCTATAGATTTCACTAATGCCTCCATTTTTTAGGACAGGGTTAGACAGAAGATAGAAATTGCGTGTCTAGAAAAAGAAGAAGAAATCACGCACCAAAAACTTGAAAAAAGGTTGATTTGCATGGGACCTCTGTCCTCACCAAAATATGGGAGGCAATTTGTACCGGAATTTTGACATTACAAATTACCAACATGGCAGATTTGCGCAAGATTAAAATCACGGACGATCTCCACAATTCACCATATTCACACGGCGGCCATTTTCCTCTGACGTCACGCTCAGGGTGGGAAGCTCAAATGCTGTTATCAAAAGGATAATGTCATACTGCTGTGTTCCAGGTTGCAAGTCGTATAAACGTAGGGAATCTGACAAATCATTATCATTTCACCGGTTCCCGATTGATCAGCAACTGAAAAGACAATGGATAGTGAAAATCCGGAGGGACATCGGGCCATATTTCAAGGTAAAACAGCATATTTGATAACCCATTAGCTGCCGTTAGACAACAGCTAACGTTAGCATTCAACCACTTCCTAGCTAACATTACCGTTTGATAGTGTTACATGATACAATAGGAAAGGCGTAAATTAATTCTGAAATATCCACGCACATCTTGGACACATATTTAGAAATATGTGTTCCAGTGAGCATAATGTCACATAATGTTACTGACTTAACCAGAATATTTCTGAGGTCGGGTGAAAAGACAGCAAGTTTTACTTCCAGGCTTAAATAAATGTGTCCAAGATGTGCATTGATATTTCAGAATTAATTTACGCCTTTCCTATCGTATGTAACACTGCGTTTGATGCCACTACGAGTATGTGGCCGTCAGTAAACAGGGCCAAGTTGATAGACAGAACACACAGTGTGGGAGGTACTGTCTCTCACTGGCAGCCGCTCTTTTGTCAGTTGGAAATTGCTCATATTCTCTACTCATTCTCTACTTCCTCAGACTCCGTCTCAGTTAGGGGTGACAGAGCAGCTTTCGTGTGCAGTCGAGAGAAAAAAAACGAAAGCGCTAGAGGTCAAGGCAAAATCAAACGCTCAGAAATGTGCTTTCAAATAGTCACTTCTGTCCGGTCTGACTGGAGAGAATTCATTCATTACTGTATTTCATCGAGAGGGATTTCTTTAGAAAAGCTCTCCTCCCCTCCGTCCCTCCGCTCTTATCTCATCTGTATTCACCCATCTTCATCTCCCAACGCTTAGCGAAGCTCCAAACAAAACAACCCGTTCTACATTCGAGAGCGTTCGTGCCGGCATCATCAAGCCGTCAGTCTAACGTTAAGTGACGCGTGCACTTCTGTGTCGCTTGCCTCGTCTCCAGCTGTTTCTTTTTTAAACTTTGCCCCCGTCGCCGGCTGAAGGACTGCGATAGGCAACGGCGGGGTCACCGAGGCCGAGCGGGAAAAGCGTGAAAAGGGGAAAAGGTGAGAAGGGAGTAGACTGGTGAAAGCCCACAAGAAGACTCTCAAGAGAGGAGGGAAAGAGGAAGGGAGCGAAAGAAGTGTGAAGGAAGCAACGGAATGAGCGAGGAGAGGGCCTAAGGCAAGGAAATGAATTTTGGTGGGTCCGTACGCACAAAAGGACACATTTGCGGAAAAAAATGAAGCGCCGCGTAGGGTTCAGCAGCCGCAGTGTGAAAAGGACTAGACAAATTCTTCACGCACCCGCATGACCTTCTGCACTTGGTCTGAAATTTCACATGATTGGTTGTGTTGCCTTGTGGAAAAGCATCTCCGCATCCTTCTCCGGTTCACTGGCTTTATTTATATCTCTGTGCTAACATCTCACGGTCAACTCTTCAAAATGAATGGTTTGGAGCATTGACCGTTCAAACGGCTTCTAAATCCTCCGATTCCCTCAGCCTCCTTTGACGTTGTTTCACCACAACCATTGTTGCTGCTGTTGTTGCATTTTTTTCACCACTATTTCCGGTTTCCCTGGATTACGGTTACCCAGAGGTGGGGGATGCGAGTCACATGACTTGGACTCGAGTCAGACTCAAGTCACAATTTGAATTGCTTGAGACTTGACTTGATGCATGAAGAGAAGACTTGAGACTTGACTTGACTTGGGTTCTGGTGACTTGGGACTTGACTCTGACTTGTACTTTGATGACTTGAAAAGGTTTCTAAAGTCTTGACTTGAGATCTTGTGTTTGTGTAAATGACTTAGATTGAAAGTGATGAGATTTGTTCCAGCAGACGACTGAATTTAAATTCAGTTTTCTGAATTTGTATGGAATGACTGAATTTATTGAAGTTGAAACTGATTATAGAAATCAAAGTTTTTATCCTATTAAAACCATATTGCATTGAAAAGTCCTAGATATTTAGTTTTCTTTAAGATATTAAATTGATACTGGACTCTTGATTTGTTCTGACTTGACTTGCTGTTCTACATTTAGACTTGAGACTTGACATTAATGACATGGACCTGACTTGGACTTGACTTGGTAATCTACATTTAGATTTGAGACTTGACATTAATGACATGGACCTGACTTGGTAATCTACATTTAGACTTGAGACTTGACATTAATGACATGGACCTGACTTGGACTTGACTTGGTAATCTACATTTAGATTTGAGACTTGACATTAATGACATGGACCTGACTTGGTAATCTACATTTAGACTTGAGACTTGACATTAATGACATGGACCTGACTTGGACTTGACTTGGTAATCTACATTTAGATTTGAGACTTGACATTAATGACATGGACTTGACTTGGACTTGACTTGGTAATCTACATTTAGACTTGGGACTTGACTTGAGACTTGTGCCTCAAGACTTAAGACTTGAGACTTGGGACTCGAGCAACGTTGACTTGGTCACACCTCTGCGATTACCTCTTTAATCTTCATGCACCCCCACAGGCGTGCAGTGTAAGTAAATGAACAACAAAAAGCCACAGCAAGCATACGCAAATCTGTACGCGGCAACATGTCCGACTGTGTTTCTATTTCGGGCAATTTTGATTTCGCTGTAAGTACATACCGCCTCTGTTAGAGGCTGAGATGGAAGGTGAAAGTGGGGATGGAGAGATTAAGAGGGATGGAGAGTTAGAGAAGTGACTGGATAGAAAGTCCGTGTGACAGACAGCGAGGGAGACAGGAGGCGAGAGAACAAAGTAACAGGAAAAGACAAATCAATAGTGAGAAACAACAGGAAAAAAGAAAAAAAGGGGGGGAAGCAAACAAGACAGCAGAAGCGAGGAACGGGACAGCTGTTGCTGTATCGGCAGCGCCGGTGATGCCTATCTGCTCGAGGCCTGGAGACCGGCTGCGGGGCGGGGATGGAGAGGGATGAAGACGGCGAGGCGGCGTCCATGTATCAGATGGAGCTCCAACCCTGGGTCTTCTCTGTGCTCTAGTGAAGCAGAGCTAATACAAGCTCCGCCGGCGGAAGGCTTATTAGATGGATCAAAGCTTGTCTAATATACATGCTAGGAATATGATGAGTGGGCCCCGACGGTCCTCTCTTTCCTCCTGAGAGGCAGCGATTATCATACGAGGTTATGAGCGGTTATCGCGCAAAGGGTGTGATGTATGGGGTCCTCGGATCTTTCATGTGACTGTGGGCAGGCGCAATGGCAATGATTAAGCTCTATTAAGGCCCATCTCATGCATTACCGGCTGTCGTAATACGCATCATTCATTTAATGACACGAAATATGCATTATGCATTTAATGTCACGAGAGTGTACTTAAAGCTGCGCTAGGCAATGTTGCGCATTAGCGGGCCCAAACGGCAGCAAGAGAGCTGGATTTTGAGGACTTTGAGGACACCCAGAAATAATGTAAACTAAATTTCTTCTTAGTGTGAGTCCGGCTTTCTCTGGATGCAGTGCTAGCTCGACACTTCTGGATCTCACTCTTAGGTTTCATCACTTTCTGTGCGGAGAAGATCATACCCAACACCAGAATTGAATTTGGGCAAATAGGGTGAATCTACGGAGTCTCGGTTAGTGGGGATGGGACGCTCTTCTCTGTTGCAGCCCCACTTAGGCTGAGAAGAAAAGTGTGTTTTCACATAAAAATCTTGCCTAGTGCAGCTTTAAAATCTTGTAAAGGGGCCTAGATGCCTGGAAAGCTCTATATTTACCCCAAACTAGCATAAAAGTCTTCAAAAGAAACTAAGCATATGCCATGGTCCTTAGTAAAAAACACACTCGTTTGAATTCAAATTGTGTTGGCCTAGAGGTGGAAAAATAAAAAAAAGAAGAAAAAAAAAGCTTGCCATAAAGCCTTAAGGATTTTTTCTTCAGCGCCACCTCTATTGAGAGAGCAAATGTTCAATCACAGATCCACTAACACCGAAAAAATAAAAGGTTCTAGGACGGAGCTTCCCGGTTGCAGCGGCGAGTGAGTGTAGGCCATTCACTTTTTTCCTCCCTTTTTGACTGTTTTTCTTATCGGAGTGAAACTAGGCCATGAAATTGTTGAAGGAGTCAGAGTCGTCTCTGGTGCAATTTCTCCCGATCAGTCAAGCAGCGTGGAGAAGGGCCAGGGAAAGGTGTGAGTGGATGGAGCTTATAGGAGCAAGCAATCACTTCTGAGAACCTGAAAGGGCTCGGAGAGCTGGGGAAGGCGGAGGAGGGATTGAGGCTGAGGAAGGTGGAGGAGGCGCGGGCAGCGGGTGCAGGGATGGGCGGCGTAGGTGGCACGGGGTTGCTGGGGATGAAGTGGATTTGTTGCAGGCTGCTCTGAATCACGGCTTCTTCCAGTTGTGTGTGTGTGTGTGTGTGTGTGTGTGTGTGTGCTCGCACGCACGTCGCTAAATGACATGAAGAGCCTCTATAATTAATCTATGTCAAGTGTGTGTCAGAGCGGCTAAAATTAAACAAGTCTTCTTCTGAGAGGCAGAGGATAGGAGCGGTGGAGGTGGCGGGGCGGGGGGGGTGGGGTGGGGGGTGGGGGGTGGGGGGGGGGGGGTACAGCGAGGTACTTATTACCGTTCCCTTCAATCCCCCGCTGAGCCAAAGTGGGGTGTCAACAGCTTTCAATGTTCTGTCAGGCAAAAAAATAAAAATAAAAAAAGGAAAAAGATGGGGGCCTGGGAATCATTATTTCAATAACGCACCCGTCAATTTGGTTTCTGTGTCTTTAGATACACTTTCACATTGACAAAAAAAAACAAAACATGAAACTTCCTAGTCTCTGCTCCTCTGTTATAGATACCCGAAAGATGTTTTCATCCAATATCTAACCAAATGAGAATTAAAGGTGCGGCATGTCAAATTTTCACATTGATAAATCGGTACCATGTCAATTTTGAGATATTTAGTATGATTACCGCAAACAAACAAGACCATTATTAGGAGCCACAGGGTCGGGTTTTGGCGGGAAATCTGCTGGGTTGCTTTATGGCACAAAACAGGAAGAGGGTGATGTTCTTCCAGAGCAAATGGATCAAAATGGTTTCCAACATGTTTATCCTCTTCAGGGGGGGGGGGGGGGGGTGGCAAGAAGCAACAGGGTTTATGGGAAATGTGGTCTAAATTTGGAGAAACACTAGCACTAACAATACCACTGGTGTGAGATAGAGGCCATTAATTTTCTCAATCATGGTCTCATTTGTTGACAGTAATTATACCAAGACGTCATAGTTAATTTGACAATGACATAGTGATGTTTAAAAATGCAGTTTAATTCTACATGCATTTGCATCTGTGAGCACTGTCACTTCATCAATCAACAAATAGCCACGGAACCTCAGTTCCTATTATGAACCAACAGCTAGAGTGGCTTCGGTTCCGATCTATTTATGAGTGTGTCTTCACTGATGTCTGTCAGGACATCCTGGCTGTGATGTTACCTCATGCTGTGACAGGCGGCTATCCAGGCTAATCACATGCATCAGAGCACCCAGCTCCTTGCCACGATTCATACGGTCATAAAATCTCCCACCTGACAAAAAACAACAAAAACTAAAGACCCCACGAAATCAGTGCCAATCCTTCTTAAAAGAGATTCAGTGTTAATGTGATTACACAGTTGGGAGGGAAAAACGGCCAAAAATTAGGGTTTTCGTATTAATATAGCAGAGGCTACCCTGAACATTTGAAGGGCTTTTTGTTTGGTTCCCATGCGAACAAGCCCAGCGCCTTAGGTTTGCATTTCCCCCCGCCACACGAAAAATGGGTCGTTCATCAGCGTTCGCAATGAATATTAATTTGACCTCTCCTGTAAAACAAGCGACGGCCACGGTGTCTCCGGGCTCTGCCGACGGAATTCATGCAGGGAAACAAAAAGAAGTGGCCATGTTAAGTGATTGAGGGGAGTTCAGGGACGCTTCTCTGGAAGATAACCGCCAGACTGAGTGCTCTCGAACGGAATTCATCATTGATTAATATTCACAAAGCTGTGATGGAAAGATTCCCTTGTTTTCATCAATCTTTTCGCTCCCTCTGCTCTGAGCATGAAGCCTACATGTCCTCTACATGTAACAATACCACAGCAGGTGAAGACAGGCGGTCAGGTTTCTAACTTCATCGATGCGTTAAGAGACTTGTCTACCTTCACTGTTGGGTAGAGTCATTTGAGAAATTGCAGGTGATTCATTGGGTAAAAAGTGTAGAATTTCACATCCAGAGTACAAAGAGCCTTGGTGAGGCTGGGGCGCTCTTGAATCTGTTCCCCTGCTGGGCAGCAGTGCTCCTCGGTTGACCTCACCCGCAGCACAAGCCTACTGGGGAGGATACCCACTCATTTCACACCAGCACTCTCACCCACTAATACGCCACCAGACACAAAGCCCTCTACCTTTGCCACTCAAATGACTTCAAACACACCACTGGCAGCTATTTTGCAAGATCTTCCTTGGAAAAAAAAAAGGGCTATTTCATTTGTCATCAGAGCGGAGTTGGAGTATCGCAGGCTTTAGATGTCTCTTCAGTAATGATGATTAAAAGGAAATTACGAATTCCGCGAAAGACAAAGATGAAAGGGCCATTTCTGCTCGTCATTAGCATATTATCTAACATTGTTTACAAGACATGGACACGCCACCGATGTCGTGACCAAATATTTGATTTGCAACTGCATCGCAAAAGTCAATTTATTTTGCCAGCGTTGTCTCCAAGTCCAAACCTCAATCGTTAAAGCCGTTTAGATTTCAAAACAACGGAGTAGAAGGCATCATTTTATACAGAATAATTTCCGCACAAATCAAATCCGTTGGAGCAACAAAGCCATAGGTTCTCGCCTCCGCTCTTGGACATTACGCTTCCTCTGCGGCTCTGCAAATAATATTTTCTGGGCAACTTCACAGTGTGATACCTCTTTTAAGGAAAATGAAAATCCCTCTTTGCGCTACTAATGGCTATGGATGTTGTGAGGAAACTATCCCTTCCCCAAAGAAGCGACAAATACACCCAATTAGAGCTGATGGAGACATCTAAGGGCAGAAGGAACCAGAGGGTCCCAATTTCTAGGCGCCCACGACTTGTGATGGGTGAAATACAGATGAGAACCAATCAGCAAAATGGCAACATATTTAAGGGGCACAAACCACAGATGTGCCATGCCGCTGAGAGCCATCTTGAGGGTTGTGATTGAAGCAACATGAAAATGCTGCAAATGCTAACAGGGAAGGAAAGAATCATTAAAAAATGAACAGAAGTTGTGCATCCAAAAAAAAAAACTTGAAACGCTGGCAAATTGCATCCCCGCTTCTTTTAAGTCATTTGTGTTTGTGTTCGCAGCTACCTGAGCGCCATGAAAAAAGAGGTTTGGATGCATTACTCCTTTAGGGTAATTTAGCAGCTGAGAAGTGAGTCTCTCCCCACTCATGGTGCTTAGCACCTTGCCTCGCTCTTCAACGGCATGAAATGTTTTTGGAAATGGACGTGGGTGGGCGGATGAATGCGCGCTGATATGAAAAATGGAGGGTTCTCGTTTGCTAGTTCGGTATTTTATCTCCACTGAAACGCTCCTGTGTTTACCTATTTAATATTCACCTGGAGCCAGGCACCATAAACACCGCTCTTCCAAAACCATTTGAAAATAAAGAGGCTGTTAGGAAAACTAAGTGTGTGCGGCAGTGTATTCTGCATCCTGGCTATTATGAAAATCTATCTCCGCTCTCCTTTGGCCCATTTATTGTATCCAGCGCCACGTTGCGACACACCTCGCTACCCTTGGCTTGAATACGCTTATTGATCACTAATGTGGCCTCTACTTACAGTAGACTACATTAGAAATGACACCAGCTGCTACCACGACCCCAAGAGGGATAGATAACTTGTAGCCTTAAAAGCAGTGTCCTCAAGTAAATGGAAAGCTGTCTAGACAGAGCCGACACATTGTACCAGTGCCTGATGGCTCTAAGGCTGAGCTGACGCTGGTCAGGACTATCTTTTGCTTTTATTGACTCTCTAGTTGAGTTTCTAATGGTTAGTTTAAGGGCAAAAGTTTGTTCTGCTTGTGAGAACCAACCAGTAAAAACTGGCTGTCCAAGAATAGTAGAAGTTGTTTGTAAGACGCAATGAAAGAGCCTTACTAATTGTGAGGAAATATTCTTGCTCACCAGTATGAAATAGATTTCCTTGACATCTAACCTGGGCCTGATGTGTTCCCTTGTGAGGTCACACGTTTATGACAAGCTGATTCTAGCCTGTTTATGATGAAGAGCTGACCCAGGCGAACCTGGCTTTAAAGCTGCTTCCCTTTTAGGGTCAAGGTTTCCAGGCAAGTGTGTTAAAGACGGTGGCCACATCAAATCTTTAAAGGCTTTGAGGTGCACACCGCTGGCGCTGAATATATGAAAAGGAGAGAGCGGAGGTATTGAATCCACAAAAAGAGAGTGAGGGAAGGACTTTGAGAGAGAGGGAGAAGAGAGCAAGGGGGCACATCGGTGCACCTACGAAAAAAAAAAAAAAGCCAGTCGCAAAATGAGGGCTTTAAGATCCCCGGACAAGTAAAGGGGGTTTGACTGCCCTGTGGGACCCATCCATCCCTTCCTTCTTCTGTCCCTCCATCTTCAGTTCACAGGTGAGCCTTTCCACTTTCATCTCCAAATGAGTCGCCGGAGGGGCGTGAAGGGTTCAGAGGGGAGCTGGAACCCCTTGGGGAGTTGATCTAGCGCGAGGTAATGAGCGTCGGCGCGGTTAAGGAGTCGAGCCAAGCCCTTATCGGAGAGTGGCAGGCTCAATTCCCGGGCGCCGACATTGTGGCGAGTAGAGGCGAGGAACCCGGGTTCTCCGATTGCTTCGGGGGCCGGCGGGGAAGTCCATCCCCACCTCCGTCCCCGTCACTTTGTACCGTGTCCAAATGAGCTGTGCGCAAAAACCCTCGGCTCTCTAATTGTACTTGAGCAAATGTCCGACAGGCACAGACCTGCAATTATACCCTCCTGCTTTCTCACATGCATTAAGTGTATACACACACACACACACACACACACACACACACACACTCATTCACATACACAACACAGAACTGGTGCTTGGAAGCTGTGACGATGAAGGGGAGATGAAAATGGATGTGGTGTTAAGGTTTCAATTTAGACATGCGACACACACACATACAGTCACACACAAACAAATGAAACCACTCCTCCCTCTCTCTCTCTCTCTTTCTCTCTCTCTCTCCCTCTTTCTCTCTCTCTGCCTCTTCCACTGCAGGCCTGCATTCATAAAGCATCTATAGCCTTATTGGAGCTGGATTATTATAATGAGCGAGGTCCTGTAATGTAATTTTTAAGCACTATGCGCGTAATTCCAGAGGACCATTGATAAGGGATAAAGCATCTCGATGAAATTACTGTGGCCCGGATGGAAAAGGTCATGATCTACAATTCTGCTTAGAATTGATATAGATATATAATTTTGCTTTGCAGTAAGGAATGCTCCATTGTCTGTGACACAAGGCTAGTTTTAGCCGGCTTCATACTTACCAAATGCTGCCATACAAGAGATAAATCTCATCGAGTTGCAAAATTTCCATATCCGAATTGATTCATATTTACTTTATTCCTTGTTCGTGCAAGTGTCCATTATCTGGTGTTGGTAGCTGATGCATTTGCACAGAGGTCAAAAATCTCCTGCGCTACAGCCTCCATTAAGCCATTTGAGCTGGTAGCCTTCATGCGGTATGACAATCTGCCAGCCACCAAAAAACGTCTCCCATTATCGCATTTCAGCAGATAACCTCTGCTGAAAAACAGTACGTTCATTTTCTCTGGATTTCCTACTGTAAAACTTGCGGCCACGGCAGATTCACACTGGATTCAAATTATAGATAATAACAATTATAGGACTCCAGTAAAACAAATCCAATTCAAATAGGGATAAAGAATAAGGTTGCATGACCATATTAATTTAGGAGTCAAACTGCCTATGAGATGCTCCGAACATATGGCCCCTGGTATGCAAGTATTAACAAACAGCAGCTGTTTTTCCTTTCTCAAGATGCTCTGAATTCTCAGTTCCATTTGCAGAGGAGATGTGATTATGCAGAGACCAGCCGCTGGCTGAGAAACTCTGTGACCGCAGCATGGCTTGTTGTTCTTCTCAGCAACACTTAAACACTAGGTTTCTCTGTCCTCCTAACACAATTTGATTGGCTGGCTCACAAAATGGATATTATAAGCCGGTGTGCTTGACCTGACATGACTAAGTGGTTTGAAAAGCAACAGTTGGGAATGAATGGCCCAGGGGTCAAGACCAGGCCCCTAATTCACTGAACACATAATAGACATTTTGTTAATACAAGCCTCTGAAGTGATTTGCATTGAGTGGCAGTGGCTGCAGCCTTTCTTTTCTTGACATCACTGACTAGCCATCAGCAGTTAAGCAACGCGGGCAGAATTACATCATAGTATACATCTATTCAACCAATGTAAAGCAGTCTGAGCATAACATTTGTCCATCCTTTAGATACTATCTCAATCTCTAAATGCACATTGTACCGCATGGCCAGGGGCTATGCATAATGTCAGCAGAGTGGAATACTGAACTGGCCAGAGTGCCGTCCTTCAGGTCTGCTTCTATTAGATTTGAATGTCCATTAGTCCTTGACGCCAAGCTCCTCCCGCCTCCTACTCTGACCCTGGCCGAGCACAAAGATGTATTCATCTCCGGGCAGAAAGACACAGAAACAGAGAGAGAGACAGAGAGAGAGAGAGGCTGTCAGACAGCATAACCGCTGACTTATGGATACCGTCTCCAGATGGAATACGGGGATACATTAGCCATTTCGCTGTAACCACCGCCCCATTTCCATACTTCACAGCTAATACGGCTCCATACGTCAGACGGCGATGTGAGAGGCCCAATATGCGGCCATCCTTTCACATTACGCTCAGTACCAGACGGACAAAGGGAAGGCATGTTTTTCTCCCTGTTTTCGCTCCCCCGCCCATCTAGCTGTGTCTGCCGAGTGAATGCATCTTCCTCTAATGTTAATGGCCTGTTTGGGTATTCTCTGTCTGCCAGGACCTTCATAAGACTTCAAGCCGAGCGGAGGATTGTTATGGCCCTTTTTTTTTTTTTCCTTCGCTCTCTCTCTTGCTTTCTCCTCATCACATTATTCTGGCTTAGAGGCGGGGGACCGCATTGTTGTCGCTTTCATTATTTTACTGTTGTTTTGTGTCGATTTTTTTTTTTCCCCACTACGGAGGCTGAAAAAAAAGTAGGTCAGGCGACTTTTAATATTCATGTTAATAGTAAATCACATCCAGCGGCGGAGATGGCGACCATTAACAGGAGAGGGCGGGGGGGGAAAGCGGTGAAAAGTTACAACCTTAAACCTGCAGAACAGACAAAAAAAAGGGGGGAAGAGGAGAGAGGAGTTGATACACAGCAATCTTTACCAGTATCAAAGGAGGATTTTTTTTTTTTTTTGGCCTCTCTCCGCCATAACCTTGTTTTCTCTCCCTTGGCCGGCTGCAAAGCTCCCCCTGTTATAACTTTTATACATAAACAGAGAGGGAGAGAGAGAAAATAGCAAGACAGAGGGAAGGAAAAAGCAGTGGGGTAGGGGGGGGTGTAAAATGGAAGACATAAAGAAGAGGGCGAGGACAAAGAAAGGAGGGAAAAATAGGAGATGGGGAGGCGAGAGAAGGAGTAGCGAAAGGCTAACGGCAGGAGAGGGGGAAAACATGAGAGAGGGAAAAGAAAGAAAGAAAGAGAGAAAAAAGACATTTCACGGCTCCCACTCCTCCGCCTCCCTCCCCTCGTGCACAGGCCATCTTAATGAGAGCCACATTTAGGTCAGCAGTGGTCGGCTTTTTCCCCTCTTTCTCTCCTCTTCTTTCCCCACTCCTCTTTCCCTCCCCACCCCCTCTCACCCCTCGTCGTAAGAAAAAGAAGAGGAAAAAAAAAACACACTCAGCACTGTGCGGTCTGGCTGTAAAATTATAGTGATTTGATGCAAGTTAAAGAAAAATACAAAAATATCACACAAAAAAAAGGCATTTTTGGTGCATGCTGAAAGCTGAAAGGAGGGCTGCTGGTGGTTTTAGTGGTGGTGTATGGGGGGAGTGTGTGTGTGTGTGTGTGTGTGGGATGGAGGTGAGCGGGGGGGGGGGGCATTCAAAATCACTATCATTCCCCTCCACAGAAAGGACACTTACGAACAAGACACTTGAATTTCCACTTGAGGAAAAATGCCACACGACTCACCCTATACTTAAACCCCCCCCCCAAGCAAATAAGAAAGAACACCACCATCCCACCCCCCCACACACCCACACACTCCCACCCACCCACTCACCCACTCACCCAACCACCACACCACCCGCAAGTTCGACACAACATTGTCATTCTGAGTACAAGCGCCGCCCGTTCAAAGTTTCCTTCGCACAAAAAAAACAAAAACATCTATCTCGGCTTTTGTTTTCGGGAGGCGAGCGAAAAACAAAGACGGATCCCGCGGTGGAGGCTGTTGTTTTGGGGGTTTTTTTACGAAAAAAGAGGGCGGGAGGTGTAGGAAAGGGGGGTGCATTTGCCCACGGATGTTACCCCAGGAGGTTAGACCGGGACAGAATGGGTACATCCGTCCCGCCGCTCTGCTGATGAGGCGGCGTAATAGATGGGCATGGCCGGGAAGGGCCGCATGTGGAGAGGCCCCTGATTGGAGATGTGTGCCGCGAATGGTATTTTCTATTGGATGATAGAGAGAGGAAAGAAAGAAGGGAGGGGAGCGGGGGTGTGTGTAAAAGAGAGAGAACTCAATACCTAGTGTAAAGGAAAGCAGAGAAAGGCATCGCATTCACACGAGGGAGAGAATCAGAGTATCTGCTGGATTTCTGACACATTCAGAAAGCCAAGTTTAAGACTCTTCAAGGCCTTTTTAAAGCTACCTGGAATTGAGTGCAAGACCGATTTAAAGGTGCTCTCTGTAGTATTTTAACATGGATAAATCATCAACACATTTATTTTGAGATATTAGTATAACTAGTGCAGTGCCCGTTCGCCCCACTGCTGCACAGAGCGCTGTTCGCTTGTTTATTAAAAGTTTATTAATATTGAACGTGTCGCGTGTCCAAATTGCACCAAATCCGACACTGCATGTCCTTGGGTCCCCAGCAATACACCCGCCAAGTGTGAAGTAGATCGGACGAACGGTTCTCGAGATAAGCGAAGGACACACACACACACACACACACACACACACACACACACACAGAGATTCCTTGCTTTATAGTATGATTACCATAAACAAATATGACCACAAACAAGTCCAGAGCACATTGGCAGCCTCTACAGGCCTCTACACTATATTTCACCTTGTGGGCCACTGGATCAAATTTGGAGGGAAATCTGCTGGATTGCTTTACGGCACAAAACAGGAACCGTTTTCACTTTGGCAGTAATCCACAACTTTATTCCAGTCCCTCTATTCTAACTATATAGTTTCAACTTGACATTAGCTTACCTGATGTCTACGCATAGCACCTTTAATAACCAAAATAATGAAACAAAGTTAACATATTTAAAGATAAATGCATTTGCTATGGTTGGATAGATCATAAGAAACATCAGGACACCAAATGTAAAATCTCATAAGACGCACACAGACGTTTGTGGCTCATTCGTCTTCGTCTTTCATCTTTAGGTAGGCAATGTGCTCAGTATTGGCATAGCCTAGCTAAGAAATTGAGGCCTAAATGATGATATTGCATCCCAACATCCATGCGTTAAAGTAAGGCTACACACACACCAAAGCATTGCGGCTGAATGAATGCGCACAAACCTAACTGGTCTGCAGTCATATGTTAGGCTTAGGCTAATTGAGAATAAGGACTCTGTGGAATTCATTAACTTCAGGCTAATACCGAACATTCGCTGGATCAGTTTAGCTGGAACACCAGCGGATGGAACTGCCTGTCTCAGTCTGACTGAATGCGTCTCACCAAATCTTCTCACAAGTCGTTCTGTTCTAGTCTATCTGATCTTAATCTATTCTTCAGATCTTTCAATATGATGTGTTATAGGCTATTCTTTGTGTTAGATGACACAAAGCAAATGTAAACAATACCTGTTGCTAAGCAACGCCCGATGCACATTTGTGAGAGCGATAAAAAAAGAGACACACTGAGGTACACTGTGTATAATGTGTAGGGTCAATGTGACCGGTATGCCCATACAAGGTAGAAGCACTCCTTTGTGATGTGAAATATTGATTTCATAACAGTGTTCGACTAGCAAACACCCGATATTTAGGAGACGTCAGGGACTGGCAGACCCAAGAGCTTTTATTCCAACAAAGCTGTTCTATTTTTAAGTTTGAAAATGCTCAAAATGACGTGATTGTGTTAAATTTAGATTTACTTTGGCAGACTTCTTAAAGGACCCGTGGATACTCTGGAGACTAGAAGCCACGTGAAGAGAAGCAGAGGGAGGCTTGGCACAAAGAAAGAGATGAGGCGGTGGGATGCGGGGAGTAAAGGGGCAAGGACAGAAAAAACAAGGAGAAAGTGGAAATGCCTGATTCAGAGAAAAATGAACAGCGCACCACGGAGAGAGAGAGAGAGGGGCAAACATAAAAAAAAACACACAAGAGAATTAAAGCAGACGTGGGAATACAGTGCAGATGCAGGCTAAACAGACAGAGACATCGGGCTGAAAAGCTTACCAGTAATGTGTTTGGATGTGATGTGTTGTCTAATTGCCCTGTAATGGAGGCAGGTGTTGTGTGCTAATTAAACACACATGCGCACCACACACACACACACATACACACACAGCCCTGGCCTTTGTCGAGCAGCTAAATGAGGAAACTCAAATCGCCGTTTGGCTGCGGTGCATCGGCCTTGGATGTGTCAAATAGGCCTGACTGTGTTAACACCAGGGATAAAAGGGATGAGTCATGACTCTGTGTGTGTGTGTGTGTGTGTGTGTGTGTGTGTGTGTGTGTGTTGGATGTCTAGACCTTAACAAATTTTTTTGACTGTCATTTCCTGCATACCCTCATTTGCGCATGTTGCTGTGCGTATGTAGAGGTATATATGTGTGTGTGCATGTGTGAGAAAGAGAGAGAGAGAGAAAGAGAACACATGCACACACACTCTAAACTAAACTTAACCCTTACCGTAACCTAAACCTAATCTTAAACCAAATCCTAATCCTAAACTAGCCTTAACCTAAACATCTCTATATTCTAGGGAGGACATTTGGTCCTCCTAAGAGCAGAAATACAGAACACACACACACACATACACACACACACTCCTGAATCCTGAACCCTGAACCCGGATCAGATGTATGAGTGAAGCCGACAGTGGATTATACCACAAAAGCCTGTGAAATGGAACAAGAAAGTAAGGAGAGGAGTTCCTCTGAAGTGGCTGCCACTGACTCTCTGCGCTGACGGCGGGCGGAGAGCCGGTGAAGTGACAAATTAAAACATGTCCTCTGTGTGTTTCCCGCGGATTGCATGGCGATTTGTTACCTTGCTGCGAGCGCTGAGCCTCCAAAAAAGCCACTAATCCCCAAAACAGACCTCCGGAGTTGGCAGGGAGGCTGGCAGAGAGGGAGGGTGGGTGGGGTGGGGGGGTGGGGTGTGGTGGGGGGGTGGGGGTGGGGGAGGGGCTTTTCCCTGATAACGTAATAAATCATTACATCAATTCTTGCATTATATGGGGTGTAACATATAGGCCAGCTCATATGAATCATCAAACACTTCATGGGCATACATGTTGCAAGAATCAAATATTTATATAACATTTATAACTTTTAAGCATCAAAACTCTGAACTCTTTACCCTTCCTTCTTTATTTTGTTCCAATGTGGATGAAAATGTAATCATTTTTTCAAGACAGGAAAAGAGCGGAGGTAGTGCACAATCATGAATTCCATATTACCGTTAGGCCTGGTGCGCACATACACACACACACACACACACAAATGCATAAAAACAAGCATCCGTTCCAAAAAGCAATCAATCACCGACTTGACATAGTTACGAGTGCAGAGGCTCCAGATGCAGAGAAGGGAGGCCTGGTTGCCTAACATTTGGCAACCGACCACCAACCATCCAAACAAACAGCAACTCTGCACAACCCGCCAGTGCAACCAGGGGTGCTGATTCCCTAAACCTAAAAAAACCCACCCACGAATATTCTTACGCCGTTAGATCTCGTCAATCTGTGATGTTCAAAGTGTTCCCGCAGTCGCTCGCTTTCCCTCAACCTACTTCAGTTAGTGATTTCCTACATTTCCCAGAATGAGAGGGAACATTGATCCTGAACGCTCCCCTTTTTTTTTTGGATCTGGCTTCCAAATACATTTCTGTCAATTTCTGCCTGCTCTTTGCTTTCCGCTATGATGATAAACGCTACAACATCAAATTGATGGCAAATGCCACTCCTTGCCATACCCAATTGATGTCCATGAGTGTGACACCCGACTTGGTGGCCTATTAATACCGCTTGTGCTCTCATGGACTGCTGAGAATGGTATTCAAGGTATTTGTTACATTCGAAACAGCTAGAGTCCGCCAGTTGATCTACCAAGCCAAAGAGATATTCATTCATATCTTGTAGACAAATGCACACTTGGAAGCGTTCTTAAAGCAGAGGCAGGATCTGTGTCCAAACGTCTGCATCTAATCCAGAAGGAAAGCCCACACACTGCTGCGTCCTCCGCCACATCTGCCTTGTTGATTACACCATACAACATCTGTAGGTGACGCCATCCTTGCTTCTGTTCTTTTTCTTGGTTTTTTAACTCCTACTTTTGCTAGAACGTAGGTTTCAATTGGGTAGGGTAAGGTGTAGCACTCTCCGCACCTTTAGCCCATCTGAGTCCAAATCTGATCTTGCAGGTTTTATCGTTATAATGGAGAGCAAAGGAGCAAATGTTGCCAGAAATCTGTTTGGAAGCCATTTCTAAAAATAACATCTCATCAGAAAGCGTTCAGGACTAATGTTCCCTGCAAGCTGGTAGTTTGGTGACCTACTGTAATTTCCAGTCCCAGGACATTTTGTGGATAACGGCGGGTTGGGAAGTCCTGTTCTACAACACTTTGGATCTCTTAATATGCACCTTGAAATGAACCTGGTCCAAGTGTCATTTGAACTCCAGACAGCGGTCCATCAGTGTGAAACGCTGCAGCTGCTCAACAGTGTGAGAGGAAGAAAGAGACAGAGACGTGATTGGACTCGCTGATTGTGACGGGTCGCACTCGTGAACGTCCGCCACCACTCAACTCAAAATGGCACAGCACACCGGTGTTAAGAGCAAATCATGTGCCCCCTGATAAGTAGGGTTGCTCTTATCTGGGACTCTGCTGCTAGAGTGTCTTAAAGCCTGGCAGCCGCGTGGATAAAAGGAAATGAAACCTCTTTGTGTGAAGGGTTAAAATCATTCCTTCCTTACACACTCGAGCACAGTCGGCCATGAACCGGAGGCGTGCTCCGCTGGAAGCTTTACATGTTGTGTTTATATGTTGGCTGAAGGGCTGTGCATTAGCAATAATTATTCCACAACAAAATGGAACAAAATAGGACTCTAAAATTGTGTGTGTTCAGTGTTTCCCCTAGGATGGAGTTGTAGCAGCGGAGGTGCACAAAAATTTGATTTGATACGATTGTTAAAACATCTGAGAGATCAAGCCCCAAACTGCTCCATATGTTAGATGTGGTACTCACCATGGTCAGCTGTATAGTACAGCCAAGGCTTGAATCTTGGGTTCTCCATCCACCCCAGATCAAAACCAGATTGCCTATGAGTACTCGGGCGTGCTGTAGCGGCAGCCAGTCTTGCTCTTATTGGTCCTGCTCTTTCTGGTCCTCCTACCTCTGCTCCTCCTGGTACAGCAACAGCAGCAGCAGCTGCACTTTGCTCCTCTCCTCTATGCTCCTGTCCTGCTTCTCCTTCACTTCCTCTGCTCTGGCCTCCACTCACATCTGAGCTTCCCTGCCACACTGCCTGTCCTGTCTAGTAGGAGATACAGTCAATAAAATTGTATTTGGCAACATGTAAAACCACTTAAAAACTTGGTATCTCCAAAAAATTGTGTATCCATTTGCTCCCCTTTCAAAACATTGCTGCCAGACAGCAGAGAGACCCACCTCCCCCCCCCATAACTTTACCCAACTAACCTCCTCCTCATCACCATGGTCATCACTTCTCTTTCTTCTTTTGATCAGCCAGTCTTTTAAACTCATCTGAAAATTCAAACGTGATTTGACAAACAAGCTATTAGTTTATGTGTGACCCATATCACCCACTGGGTGACCGTTTACATCCACTGGGTGTTAGCTAGCGGCTAGCTAGCTGTCATTCATTCTTCCAATTATTCATTCTTAACTGTCCTTTTTTCTAGAATTAACTTGCATCACCACACTGTTGTATTATCAAACAGTGTTAATTTACTTAAATGTAATGACATTTTCAATGATAAAATAACTTACAATTATGACGTTTCTTTAAGGGAATCCTATCCAAATAATATGTATTGGCGTATTGATGTATATATTGACAGCTTTCGCGCGTTAGTTTCTAAAGAGATAAGATGGAGCCCTCTCCTCTCCTCTCCTCCTCTCTTCTGCTCTCCTCTCCTCTCCTCCTCTCTTCTCATCTCCTCTCCTTTCCTCTCCTCTCCTCTCCTCTCTCCTCTCGTAAAAAAAAAAATAATTCAGCACGCCGCTGCTAGGTGCATATAGGGGAAACACTGGTGTTGATTTTGAATCCTTTATATTTAATATGTATGAGCCTTGTGTTAAGAGCATGCGTCATGAGCGTGAACTGGGCCACAGTTAATGCAGCGTCTGATAGCTGCACCCTCCTTTCTCCCGCTGTAAAATACACTTCTGCTGTTTTATCGTCATCCCAGGCGGAGTATTTACAAGTCTGCCTCAGTCTCTGGCTGAGCGTTAATCACTGGCCAGCGTTAGGCTGCAGTGGGGTTCACAGGATTCAGGTTTCACTCAGTCCACATGGCTGGCAAGCTTTGACCACGAGAAAGAAGCTGTGTATTTATACCTCCAAAATCTAATCGGATCCTCTACTATCTGTGGTGAATGAAGTATGAAGTTTCTGTCATGTTCTTGAGTTATTGTATCTACACAAAGACAGACAGAGACAGACGCCATCATAACGACATAATGTCCACACCATATTCTAGTGGTAGAACATAAAAAGTCAATAAAATGACTTCAAAGCTTAGCATCGACCCCAACAATGGCTGCAGCCGTTCTCCAAGCGTCGTTTTTGCGATGTTTATTCCTGTAGTCTTTCAAATAAAAGTTAGAGAGAATGGGTGGAATCAACTTCTCGTCCATTTTGCACTTGCCAGGAAGAACTATTGTTCATGAAACTAAATCACACCGGCAGGGAAACAAAGAAGTGCGGAAATCTGATTGCCCGTTGACGGCCGATGACTGTGAAAAGTTCAGCCGTGGCCAACTTTTCTCAGCCGACAAGCTTGTTGAGCGTCCGCACATCAGCTGAGTTTCCCTGGCCGCTCGGCTCTGTAGGAAACAAATGGACTTCTGCTGACTTGTTGATTGTGTTGCTCGCAGTGTGAATGCACAGCAAGAATCAATAAACACACTGTCAGCTAGAGTACGTGGACACACACTAACACAAGGCACATTTGTTGAAGGGTATACTGTACACACACTTTCAAAGAATCCAAAGAAGCCAATGACTGGTGATTCCACACTGTCTCACTGACCTTTCATCTCTGCATTGAAGCACTCATATGATGATTAGAGCATCATGCCTCAATTCCATTGAAGAGCTGGACGCCTGGCATGTCATTACCCAATTCATTTGGACGAAACCGATTATGCACGGAGGCAGTGGAGAGTATCGAGTCTGTAAATCAACTCGTGAAGGATGGGAGCCGTCTTACTATCTGAATATTTACATTAACAGAGTCTGATAATAAATGTTTTCTTCCGTTTTTCCCTTCCTGGCCCCCGAGACAATAATGAAGTATAAATTGCCTTTGTCCGTGTAAAGAAAGATCCAAATATATGCATTATGGAGAAAATAAGGGCCGGTGGATGACCTACATACAGTAAGTTACATCCTCTCCCCCCCCTGTGTGAACAGAGAGAAGAGTTTACCTCCGTCCAACTTTCTGTCAGACTCGGGATTTGATAGAGTACCGTCCCAAAATTGAATACAGAGCTATTCGTTTCTCACAGACATGCAGCCAAATGTGTTGCTCCCATCTCTCTTCTCACTTCATTTAAGTTATGATAGATTCTCACACTTGTGCGTCACAGCGAGACGGTTTACAGATTTGCATAGCCACATATGGGTTTATGCGCGCACTCGTTCGCCCGATCAGACAAATTGCAGCTCACACGAAAACACACTTTCAAATGAACGCAGGACACACACACACTTACACACAAAGAAATGAAAGTGAAATGAAAGCACTATTATCAATCTTTATCTAATCCATTCTGTGGAAACAGAAGCCGATTGTAATTACCTCCAACTCATGCTCGCTCTAAGCAAGGGCAGCGTTTACATCACTCTTCTTTACCTTTTCTTCTTTTTTGTTCCTATTCTGCATTTGAGCGTTGAATCTCAGCCAAACAATGCAAACAGCAATCAATAGCCTATCATACAAAAAGCCCTTTGGGGGGTCTCCGTTTCATTTTCAAACAATACCACCAAGGACATGGCTTGAATTAAGATGTAACGCCGGAATGTAGGCTGCTGCTTTGCAAAATCTGGCAAAGGAGGCGCAGATCTGGACTATTTTGCAACTTTCCGCTCATTTTCCGGCCAAAGAACTGCTGACAAGAAGTTTGAAAATGGCCCCAATTCTTTTTACATCTGTTCAGTGCTGTTGTCTGATCAGCCCTTCCGGTTCTCATCGAGGGACTGGGATGAAATCCAGGCCTAGTCGATACGACGACCCCAACATGAAAAGATTATCAGGCCAGATACGATGCATGCTGCAAATTTAGTTTTCGAGTTTCTGCTGGCTTCACGTTGGCTCCTAAACTTTCAGGAAAGTCACTGAAAAGCAGCATTTGGAGCCAAGCTGGACTATGGCGCGACAGACTCTGTGAGCTCTATTCCTGGCTCTGGTACTGAGCCACTCTCTTAGGCCTTGTGCAGTTGGACGCCTTCGTGGAAAAGAGGACACAAGAGATCTCCCTTCTGTTCGCCTTTGTTATTTTCAGGTCCTGGGAACCCTCTGCTCGCCGAGGCTGTTTACCGAAGACGTCGCAGACTCTCGGTTAGCGCTGCACCCAATCTGACGCTCCCCTGGCTGTCAGGACTGCTTAATATCACCCGGAGAGATCGGTCAGAAAGTGATCCAAGAAGCGAACGGGGAGAGGGATGGATGGGCAGGTGGAAACACAGAAAGATATCCCTTCGTAAATTTGTCTCCTGTTCCTACTGACAGTGTTTTGATGTTTTGCCTGTTTGTTCATGGGCAGCAACCTTTTCTCTAATGACAAGATAGATAGATCGACAAAGAGGGCGCTCATCCTGAGAATTCGATTTCTGCAGGTTGTCACAGGGAGTGTAACGGAGACAAGTCTTTCTAAAGCGAGTCTTTCTTTCTAAAAGCGCTTGTGTGTGTTTTGTGTTCCTGTGCGCCGGTGTCACTCTCCATGTCTTCGTCTGTGTGTTTACTATAGATGGTGGTCCTGTGTGTATTGGCATCTGCTTAAAGAAAAAAAAGCGCAACTGCTCACTATTCAAACTCAGAATTTCCTTTGAAAACAAGTCATCTCCCCTTTGTGCTCCTTGAAATATCCCCCAAACCCCAGCAGACTGACATCTCCCGGTTCTTTGTCGAAGATGTCTCCATATTCTAAAGAGAGCCTGATCAAAGCGGCCTCCTATTGGAACAGCACAACTGTAGACTCCCTCAGCACCGTTCAGAACGCCGACACCGCAGCGATCAAAACAAAACTCCCGGCGGATTCATCCATGCTCTTTTTTACCGCTGTGGTACATCTGTTCACGTCTCTCTCTCTCTACCTTTCTCCACCCAGAACAATTCATTATATATAAACTGTAAATCCTTTTATCACCTGAGCTGGGTTCATTTTGTTCTTTGAACGAGGGAAAAATGAGCACCAACAAAAGTGAATAACCGTGATTGCTTTTAAAAGCTTAGTTTAAGGAATTGAAGGAAATGCTGGCATTAAAGAAGACTTACTTACTTTTGATGCACTCTATATTTGGATACCTAGCACATCATTCTTCTTGATTAGAAACACATGTTGATGTTGATGTAGCTCCAAGTTCCATGCAAACAGAGTTTCATATTTTGCTTGATAGGAATGAACATTAAGTAGCAACGCAATGGAAATGGTAGAGCAAACGACTAGGAAGCTTTGAGGCCGAAGATGCGTACTTGAGTATCTGTTTGTGTGTGTCCACTCTTGAAGATGCTACCTTAAAAGTAACCAGGTTGACCTCCATCCATGATAATCATAAGGAAAACCAATCTAGCTTCCATTAATGCCGAAAACACAGTCACGGACCCCCAAATAGACCCAAATTATGGACATGAACCCCCACTTGATCTGATTTAGTCCCATAGTTTAGACTCATAGGAGAAGATTCTAGTTGTTGATTTAGTACTGAATTGTAGAACTGTCTATACTGTACATGTATGATACATTGAATGTACTTGAATGTATGATACTTTCTAGAAAATTCAATTATAGTGATGAAACTATATGAAACTATTCCTCATTTTGCTGGAGATCCCTCGGGAAACCCCCTCAAGAACGCCTGGAGGTACCTAGACCCCACTTTGACAATCACTGATCTACTCTACAGCATCAAACCCACAAGTCCCACCTCCAACAGAGGGGACAAGAACTGGGGATTTAAAAGGAAGTGATCTCAGCATTAAAAAAAAAACTATGATTGGATGTGGATTTGGACGTTGCACGACCAGCTGCAGCTGGAGACGCAGCTGTGTTGTTCCATAAGCCGTGACCGGAACTCATTGACCCGAGGGAACACCGAAACCACAAAAACAGCAGGTTCGCGGCCCAGGTGCATTGTGGTCTCGTTGCTCAAGGAAACAGAGTCGTAGGGTGAAGGACTAATAGTGTATTTCTATGGACTGTTGGAGATGTCAACGAGTTCTCGCTGTTGGATGAACCCCTGATCTGATAAACCACTGGTGACAAATGGTTCGGTAATGGATGACAGTGCAAACCATGTAAAAAATGTGACTTGTGAAAGGCATCTGCTGCTGTCAGACTTAATGATGGAGCCCCGTGCAGATAGATGACTCCAAACTCAGACCGAGGACCACGGCCCATATTTATTTCCCCAGCAAAGGGTATCGATCCAGGACAGACATGGCTGTGTCGTGTTCATTCTCACTTAACCAAAAAAAGGAAAAGCAAACTTTTTTCAAATCAGCTTTATTATCGCGGATTAGTTTGTGCATCTGGGCGCTGGTGTCGTGTGTTTGTGTCCAGATGGAGGTTTTGTGGAGATGGCTTAACAATTTATTGCTCAACAATAGTCATATGGGGAAGGAACCAGATGTACATTGGAGATGAGCAGTTCCAGCATTGCCTAACATCTCATTGTCAATCAGGCAGGAAAACAGCACAGCTGTGTCTCCAGCAGTTGGCGGGGGGGAAGGCTGGGGGTCAATTCAATTTCAGTTCAATTAATTCAGTAAGTCAATGCCATTCATATTCAAAAGTTTGAAAAACATGGACAAAAATGCCAGATATAGCCAATTGGAATCTTTGGAATGACTGGCAATCAATGCTCAATCTAGAGTAATCTGCAAAATCCTCATTTTTGAAATTGTGTCTCTATCTTTGGTGCTAAATGGTTATTGCTGTGGTATTTTTTTTTTTTTTTGATCACTTGTCAAACAAAGTGTGTCCAGTACTGTGATGTCTTTTTCCTTAGATTTTCTGTTGATGCAGTTTGAGTTTCTCTTTTCGTTGTCTGTTCAGCCATGGTGGCTATCACTGCTCATGCTAACTACCCAGTTCTTCTATTTATTCCGAACAAACCTTACTGTGAGCCAGGATTTTTCCCAGGAAAGAGCTACCAGACACCGGGTGTTTAGAACAGCAAATGGAAAAGCTTTCATGAACTGGATATAGGTTGAATCACGATTGTGTTATAGAAATCAGTGATAGTAGCAAAATGGACATTTATTTATATGAAAATGCTGCAAGGCACTCACACTGTTCTGGTGAGAGAGCTGCTCAGTGACCAACAGTAGAAATGGGCAGTGCATTCCCAGTGCGAATGTGTGTCTATGTGAAACCTTCTCTCCTGCTGTAGCTACTCCCCCAGCTCATTGCTATGAATGAGAATGTGCTCTTAGTCAACTTTCACGTTTAAATAATGTATAAAAACATGAATCTCACCTTCAGCATGCATTTTAAATTGGGTAAACTGGAGTGACTTGATAGTTAATGAAACCGCTATCCTAATTTCACTTTTTTACAGAGCTGTGGATGCGTAAGTATTCATCATAATGGGCTAATAAAATCTTGACATTTCCTCAGGCAATATTGGATATTTTCGTTCCGAGTGTACAGATATAATCAATTATCTCCCGTGCTATTCAGCCAAGAGCGGGAATCCATTCTGTCAGGTGGTGCGGTGAACAGTTCTCACCTGCCTTTTAAAAATCCTCTTGTTGTTGGAGGCACTTGAAAATGTTAAGTCACCGCAAAATCAAACAACAGTCCGCTCTCCCCGACACGAGCACTGTACCAAATGAATTCAGATTTATATAATACAATCTGGTGCTTTGAAGTGTGGCAGACTATTTTATTTATTTTTTATTTTTTCAAAATGTAATTCCTCCCCCTGAATATTTTCCAACGCTATCCCGCCCCCACACGGCCTACGTTATTGTACTGTAACGTTTCAAATTAAGACTGACAGCTTGGATTTGGGCGCAGAAATTACCGTTTCCATTTTGTTTGGGTTTTATAATGCAGAGGTCGTGACAATATGGGGTTTCAGGCGCGCAGAAACAGATGTAAAGCAACACACACACACACACACACACACACTGTAGGCACACACATCCTGTTGCTTTCAAAATCCTGACCCTGCAGCCTGACCTTGTATGATAGAGAGAGAGAGGAAGAGAGGGAAAAAGCTGGGCGGTGGAAAGTGATGAAAGCTGAATGTTGACACTTCCACTCCTCTCCTTTTGTCCTCCCTCCACACACACACACACACACACACACACACACACACCCAGCTGTCCTCTCCTGGGTTGCTGTCTGGCATTTTCCAGCTCTGTTCAATAGCCGGAGTCTTCACCCATGAAGTCCCCATGTACACATGAGCACACTTGGACACACATACTGGTTATGTACTGTATATCGTGCATGTACACACAGTTATATTTACACACACACACACACACACATGCATACACACACAGAGCAGGCTTCGATCGATATTTCGATTTTTGCTGCTGGTGGCAGTCTATATAAAGTCTGCAATGCAATTTAACTTTCTTCGCACATTTCATTTATCCATTTAATTGTTCAATAATGTTTTCTTGTTCATTTAAAGGTCTAATGTATTCCCCTACCGCTGAACAGGTATGGTGAATCACTCTGCTTCACGGAACTGCTAACCCACTTAAGAAAATGTCATTAGTATGGATTTCAGTGGAGAGTTTTAGTGTCCCATGATGCTCTAAATGCAGTTTCAGAGGCTTTTCCACCCTGACAAGAATACAATTCTGGGGGAAACTTGTCATTTTTGGGGCCTGAAAATGGCCAAATTTAAAGATAGTGAGTATCGGCATAAATATCTATCAGCAGCTGCAATACAAAAATATCGGTATGGGCCGAAAACCTGTATCGGTCAAACCCGACCACACACCGGTGGGAAGGTGGGCTTGGCAGCAATATGGATAGCGGTTTATTGCTGACTTCGCTCAACGCACATAAAGCAGAAATGCAGGCGAGCGTACAAATGCCAGATGTACACAAAGGGAAGAGAGAAAAGCGAACACAGCTACAATTAACAGACTGCAGCGCGGCTCCCTCCTGTCAGCCACAGCACAGGACAACATGATGAACAGCGTTTTGCCAGCATTCAGAACGAGTACACACATCATTTGGTTCCGTCTCCAGATCGGTGTTACGGTTTACTTTTGCTTTATTCACTTGATGGGAATGAAACATTTTTCACATGATTCTGCTCAACAAATGTTTACTTTTTTTTAGCCTGAATGCAGACTTGACACTTCAGGTAGGATGAAAGGATGAGAGATGAGAGATGAGAGAACAAACAAAAAATCTTTGGACAAAAAAAAAAAATAATCAAACGAAAAGTAGGGTACTGAACTGGCCATCTGCTATTGGCTGACCTTTGGTGCCAGGTGATGTCACCCTCTATAGAGTACAACAGGTGGTGACATCACCTGGCACCAAAGACCAGCCAATAGCAGATGGCCAGTTCAGTACCCTACTTTTCAACATTAGGTGTCAGGCTTCACCACAGATTTGGATTTGGGTTTTAGTTACTCTTTAAAGTTCACCATTGAATATCTCTAAAATATTGGTGTGTAAAGGTGTTTAGTCAACCAATGACCTTCGTTCCCCACACTCCTTTAAAAAGTACCAGAATTAGTTTAAATTCAGTGCCTTCAATCATTTGGTTAGAGTCAAATTTGTCTTGTTCTGGAACCAAAACTCCATAAGCTTTGTCTTCCACTTCCAGTTCTTTCTCTTTCTGTCATCTCTGCTTCCCCCTAACTAACATGTCGGGCCAGTGCCTGCGGCGGCAGTGATTGTCAGTCAGACTGGGTCTTGACATTTCCGAGTCTTCAAGGTCCCGGCGGATAGAAGCAACGTGGCATCACCAAAAGGCCAGGAATTGTGGGATAGCGGTGGAGGATCTCAGCAGCACCGAAGAGAGACTTCTGGCCCCTCTCTCTCTCTCTCACCCCCACCGCCACTGTCTGACTCTTTGCTAGTTTACACAATACCAAAGCGGTCACTCTTGTTGATTCAAGCAGGAAAAAAAAGGGTAGGAAGTAATCTCCTTTTTTTTCTGCCGATCGTGTATCGCAGCGATTGCATGCTACGCCTACAGCAAACGAATGCAAACGTTTCTCTTCCTCTCATCTTTTCTCTTATAAGAAAATACATGAAAAGGAGGTTTCCGGACAATTCACATGCAAAAACCTCCAACTTTCCATTCCTTGCCATCATATTGAAAATTTAACAACACGGACAGAAAGAGATTACATTTTGATTGTTGAGATATTTCAATTCCAAAATTCAAAATAATAGTCATTTGACAGTGGTTGGGCCTTTTGGACATTTTTTAGAAAAGTTTTAGAAAATATGTTCATGGTGTTTCTGCTTTAGTAGATAGTTCACAGCAGAGAAAGATAGGAAAGATGGGTAAAGGAGAGGGGGATGACATGCAACAAAGGCCAATCCATGATGTCACAGTTACATGGTAGGCCTTCTGGCCAACTGTGCCACCAGGATGCCCTACATATGTCAATTGTAATGGGAATATCTCACATACAAAAAAACAAAAAAACATGCACCAAGCATGTTTGGAGCAGTTTACTCCTTTAGTCCGGTTCTCTTCCGAGAAAACTGTGGTGCGGTTTGTTAGGAGTAAGAATTTAATCCGAACCAGCTACAGGAAACGACCCCAAAACACAAGAGTTTATGGGTAAAAGGAGACCAGCAGTTCCTCATGCTTGGAAAGCCTAGCATAACAAAGTGAAGTCTGGACTGATGCTCATATATAGCTATTTCTTCAATTACAGCAAAGAGCGAAGACAAGTCCATCATGCTTAACTAAAGTTACAGGGACTAGAGAATTAGATTTGTTTCAACTCCCCCTCCTTTTCACATGCGTATATTGGTAAGGGTTTGAAAAGTAGTTCACAGATGGTGGGGAAGGGGAAGAGAGATTCTCGAATCATGAAGAACTAAGACCTCCAAAGAAATGTTAGTGATAAAACAAGGTTCTGCAGATGTGGGGTAACGGTCAAACAGGGGAAGCTACACTAGGGGACCTACACATATAAAACACACATAAATGCACGGGCACACGCGCTCCTGAATCTTCCTCATCTCCAGCGACATGCTGAACTTTTTCGCTGAACCCTTATGAAAGCCATTCCACTTCACTTGACGGCTCAAAGTGCCCTGAATCTTCCCTTGCAAATGCATCGAGGGGAAAAATGCCAGGCAAAAGTGTGAGGAAAGTTGTAGAAAAGTTTGTCCGAGGCAGTTATGTAAGAGTCATTGGTAATGGGCGCTCAGTGCTGTTTCATGTAAGAGTGTGTGTGTGTGTGTGTGTGCGTGTTTTGGTTGTGTGTGCATTTGGGTTAGACCAATATATCATTTTGTCAATATATCCTGTGGATATGGGGCTTTTATTCAAACTTGGAATCTGGAAGTCAAATATGATGGATTTGATGCAGTTTGATTGATTATATATAGTGTACAATTGATCAATACTACACTGGTTGTCTATGGGAAGCCCTGAACTGATTCTAATGAGACATTTTGATCTGATTTTATTATTATACTGGGTTTCAATGGAGAGTTTGAGTACCTCTTGGTCTAAATACTGGTTCAGATGCTCTTCGGAAATTCTGAATACTCGTAATTTTGGGGATTTTGTTTGTTTTTCTGGCATGAAAATATCAGCACAAAATATTGTCTATTGGCAGCTCCATTCCAAAAACATTGGCATCGGCTTTCAAAAGCCATATTGGTCAAACCCTAGTGTGCATCATCAGTGTGACTGTGTGATGTGCATGCAAAAGCTCATCCGCATTAAGGCTACTTGTATGCCCCCTCCCCGCCCCCAGCTCAGCGCCGTCTGGATCAGGCATGGATCGCTTTCCATCCCCCCTGTGCGTTACCTGATCTTGCCAGGGTGAATGTCATAGCCGTCTCCCGCTTGTTTGGCGAGGTGAGAGATAATCTAATCACTAGGGAGCTAGAAAGGAGAGATGAGGTGGGGGGAGATGGGGAAGATGCTGCCGAGCTCCAGGAAGACTGGCAGATAAAAAACGAGGAGGAGGAGGATGAGGACAGAGGCCACGGTGAGTCTTTGAACTCCCCTGATAAATAACAGGAGGATCTAAACCCGAGCGCTGCGGCTGAAACAACAAATAATGATTGATGAAACCTCTGCTACTGTACGGGTGCTGCCTCTGTCTGGGAGAAGGTGACTGCTGCCGTAAAAGATGCCCAATTGATGAACTCGGTCTTTTAGTTGTTTTTCTGGCTGAACGTTGGGACGGCAGGGTGGTTAGTGAGGTCGTCCGCCAACTAGAGGGACATTCATTCCCCTGTGCAGCCCGAAGTATATTTGTGCAAGATACTTAACGTCTACCTGCTCTGGGGAGGCCGCGACCCGGGTGACCCTGCAACCCACAAGAAAAACAAAACTGTGGCTGCCTCACCTTACAACAGAGGTGCATGAACTAGGAAAAGATAAAGAGGAAGGACAAGTTCAGCTACTCTTGGAGGCCAGCACAAAAAAAACACATCTAAAACAACACTTCTACATGACAAAGAGACAATGGATCTTAAAGTGATGTTGAACTTTGGTAGTTCCTTGGGTTGTTTAGCTTCCTGGCCATGATATAACCCCAAAATCAGCAATTCTCTGTTAACTTAGGTACTACCTAAGTTCAGCATCACTTTAAATACCTTTCCTAAATGACCCTGCAACCCAACCAGAGGGAGGATATACAATTTCCACCTTGGGCACCTTGAGTTGTATATCAATTCAAATCAGAAATCAATGACGATAAGACATTACACTGTTGTGTTGTTGATGTCAAAAGTATTCTCATTCTGTAAGGACAAGTATTAAAAATGTGCCACCAACCACCGTTAATCCTCAACCTTGCCTTCTCACTGCTGTCTAATCCCTTTCCTCCGGAGCCGGTGGACTCTCATGTACTGCTGGTAACCCTCTTCGCTTCGCATAATGCTGACGCCGGCCCAACGTGCGCCGACATCCGCTCGTTAGCATGCCGGCTAGCGCAGCGTCCCCGGTATGCAAATGAGCGCATGGGCCTGAATCATCCATCGCGGTTATGTTCCTCAGCGGGCCTCCGCACTCCCGCCGCCGTGAGCATTGAGATGCGCGAGAGGCCGCCAGACGCCTTAAATGATCACTGTCAATTACACGGCGCCCGCTGCGGGGAGCCGGGCCGAGACACGCGCCGCATCATCAAGAGGAAGATGAGGAGGAGCTGACAAGGGCCTGACATGGTGCTATAGTCAGACGCTTCCAGATTTGTGCAGCGACTTTAGGGCTCCGGTGATTTCGCTTGTCCTTAAATCGTCATTATGAAAGGTCTTTCAGAAAACTTTGCTGCAAGCACAGCAGTTCTTGAACTTGGCTCTGGTCTTTAATGCATTAATGTTGAACGTTTTCATGCATAAATGCTAAATCCTTTCAGAGAACAAGTACAGATTCTGTACAAATTCGTACCAATGATGCAAAGTTCTCTCTGAATACACAGAGGATTGTGGAAGTTGAGTGAAATTTCATAGATGTGAAGCTTCATAGTAGAACTTTTACTTATTTTTACTTAAATACTGCTCAATAAAGGCATTATTTGTAGAAAAGAATATTCTCAAAAGCTGTAAACTATGATGTAGTTTGATAGTGTGCAGGCAGAGGAGTGATGGACTGACTGACCTGGATTTTCCATGGCAAAAGCTGATTTTAATCCGTCAATATTACACAATAAACTATTCTAAAAATGTGCAAAAACTTCACTAATGTTCCACTCAGTACTTTCCTTTCCAGCAACTATTTTGTCAGCCAAAGTCCTGTCTTTCCCATGGTGGTTTGCCATTTGGAGTGAGAGTCAGTTGTTTTCTGAACTCAAGAGAGAGGACTGATTCTTCTTTCTTCTTCGCTTGTTGAACGCAGGCCCAGGATAAGACTGATGACTTCTCTGAGGGGGTCACGCCTCAAGCTTTGGCTACTCTCTCTCTTCCTCTCACTCCCGCCATCCCTCCACCCCACCCACCTCTTTCTCTCTTGCCAAGGCTAGCGTCAGGCCAAGCAGGGACATCTGCTAGTGTACAGCAGGGCCCAGAGCCATGTTTCCGTGCTTAGCCGGACAGCTCCGGCCAACTCCTTGTTAACAGCGGCGGATATCACCGACATAACAAGGTCTCAGTCGCTCGGGCCTGGATGCGGGCTGCCCAGCCACGGTTACTCATCTGCACATCTGCCGCAAAATGCTTCCAGGATTTCATTTGTTTCACACGTGGTGAGGGAGAGGGAGGGCGAGCCGCATTCAGAGAGGTCTCTCTGTATGTGTATGTGTGTGTGTGTTTTATTTTTTTATTTGAACCTTTATTTGTTCAGGTATAGATGACTGAAAGTGCAATCTCTTTGTCAGCCGCACCCTGCTTCACATTCATGCAGTTCCACACATTCGCGCTGTCCCGGGAGCTGCCCAGTACAACCACAGCCAAAATGCACCCCCCCCCCCACCCCCACCCCACCCCCCCCTCCTCTTTTCCCCCCTTCTCTCTTCCCCCCTTAAGTGCCATAGGGGAATGCATGTTGAAAACATGACAGGGTTGAACATACAGAGAACTGATAAGGCATTATACTGTTCTCCCTGTGGGCTTGCGAATGCAGATTAAAGAGATCACCCAGTTGCCAACGGTGACCGATGTGTTCCAGAAACAAGCAGCGTTCGGAGACGGCATAAACAACAACGGCGGTGTTAACTAAAGCAATGCGAACCCTCCTTGTGACAACAGTGAGCAGAGGCAGTGACAAACTCATAGTCTAACTGACAACATGACTCAAACCTGTGGCTGTGCAGAATCAACATAATGATCGCCGCTTTTCTACGCTCGCTTTATTCAGTTCTATTCTCCATTCCACTTGCACAAAGATCCAGTCCAATTTTGTTTCTGAATAAAACTTGAGACACCTCATGCTGCCACACACTGGAAGTCAGACATTCAGCTTAAAGGAATACACAAGTTATAGAATATACAAGTTTTTGGTAGATTATTCCATTGGTCAACTTCAATTTTAACTGATGAGAACATAGACACTAAACTCATCCATGGGTCCCCGGTTGATCATTGGCTCTGGTGCTCCATAATAACACTTTAGCATACACTATGTTGAGTGATAGCAGGTCATTAGCATTTTTTCAAGTAAGTAAGCTGACCTTTGACTAATAAAAAGTTATTAGTGTTTTTTTATTATATGACCTATAGTAGGGCTGTACCGAATAGTTCAAAGCTTCGAAGCTTCATTCATAACGTTGACATTCGAATTTTAAATCAACATTCGAATGCTGCACACTGCGCAGCTTTTTTTTTTGCACGTCTATTAATTCTGTTTAAACCAATGATGTATACCATATTTCTGCACAGTTGCAGATAAAGATTAGGCTACACTAATATTATAGTATTATACTATTATAGTAAATTACTTAAGTAAGTCGTTACCGAGTATGGACGAGGAAGGAGTCGTCGAGGTGAACGAAATGAGCGAAATTCAGGATTACCTGAATGACAAAACCAAGGTAGATTCCAGGCCAATGACATGGTGGAAGAAAAACGTTGAATGCTACCCAAAACTTGCGGTGACCGCTAGATAACAGTTACATACTTGGCATCCCAGCGACGTCAACTCCCGCTGAGAGAATTTTTTCCAAGTCAGGATTCATTGTGAGCAAAGCACTTCTACCAGACCATGTCAACAAGCTGATATTCCTGGCCCACAACCTGAAAAGAGTTAGCAAGTCCTAGACCACTGGGAACAGTAGCCTCTCTTTTGGTAAGCTAAGGCTACAGTAGTTTTGTTTGTGACATTGTTTATTGTTACCTAGGTTACAGCCCCCGTCCTGTGCACAACGAGTGAGTGTCGGTCACACCGAACTTCTAGTCACTGGACTGTTCAGACTTTAATTTGAAATGTTCTGATTTTGTGTCAAAGTCAAGGATCTTTGGCTATTCCTATATATTAATATCTTCTGGCTGAAATTCCACTTTTCCTGATGTTTCCACATATTCTCTTTGTTTTGTTGGGTGCGTACGCCGTAAATCTACATATGGGTACCTGACTATTAAGACAGACTTGAAAAATTGTGAATATATCTTTGTTTTAACATATTTGGTTTAAGTCAGCTTGCAAAAGTCATTTTCATTGTTTATTGCCATTTCTGTCGTAGCATAATGTTGCTATAAGCCTAAGGGCACGATTATTATTTCATCATTATTTTATGCCCTTATTGGATTATTCTACATGTATTTATGTTGACGAAACTGACGAGTTATATTCATTAAAGAAAGTTGATTTAATAAAAAAAAGACTAACTCATATTTAATCCGATGAATCACTTTATTCAAATTGAGGATTTCTTTTTTTTTTTATGATGACATCATAAAATATGATGGCAGACATTCGAAGCTTCATTCGAAAACCTCAATAGAAGCTTCGAATGTAAAAAAATGATATTCGGTACAGCCCTAACCTATAGATTAATAAATTCAAAAAATTACACAGTCAAGGGGGTTAAGTCAATATAACTTACATAGCCAGGTTTATTTTTGGAACTATTTCTGGTGAGCAAATACGTATTCATCCACTGCACAGTTATTTTTAGCTGTAAACAGTCTCCCATCACCCATCACTCTCCTATGAAAACAAAACAAGTCATGTTTCAAGTGTCATAACATCAGAGACCTTCCCACAGGAAAAGTAATCCCTGCTAGTTCAAAATATGACCTTATTTTTTAAACATAAAAAAATGACTTACCATTTGACTTTAGAGCTGCTATAAATTCTTATTTTGTCACGTAAAATGACATAATGCTAGTGGCCTACCATAACTCAACATAGTGTATGCTGAAGTGTTAGCATGGAGCATCAGAGTCAATGATCTGCCGGGGACACATGGATGATTTTAGCATCTATGTTCTCATTACTTATGGCAAATCTACCAAAAACTAGCTATATCATTAGCACTGTCTAGGTCCTCCTGCTCTCCACCTGATAGGGAACTTCTGAGGACGGTTTGACAAACTAAAAAACACACTCCACAGCAAATGTCCTGCTGTTAATCTTGTGTGGAATCTGCTGTGCTAAGTTGGAACTGCCCAGTTCTTTTGACTGCTGGTGAATTAGCAACACCGGTGTAGAACTCCTTCCCTCCTCATCATTTTTCTAAAGGGCACATATTCTTTTATCTCATCGTCCTCCCACCTGTGTGTGTGTGTGTGTGTGTGTGTGTGTGTGTGCGTGTGTGCGCGTGACCGTGGGGGAGGTTGTGTAGGATGAGGCGGTCTGCGGGCTGGAAATGAGGGCAGTAAAAAGCCTCCATATCAATAACCACATCACACAGTCAAGCGGCCCCTCCGGATACGACTACAAAAACCACAAGAATAGACGTCCTTCGTTCATCCACAAAAACCAGACTGTGACAAAGCCGGGGTTTCACAAAATGCATCTCGGAGCTAAGACCGCCTTTGCTATGAGGAACGCTTAAGACTCCCAATTACCACAGGAATTTTTAGAGCTCCCGATAACTGTATTAGACGCAATTAGGGAATTGTTTCATTGCGTACACAAGCCCAAAGACGCACTCCAATGTATGCATTTCACCAGAGGGGTAAGGGGTCAGAGGTCACATACATTGCTGCTTTGAAATGAAGAATTTGATTTACAAACATTACTGAAAACATTTTCATGCATACTTGTGTGGAATCTGATCAAAATGTCAATAAATATGTAATCAAACTGCATCATATCCATCATATCAGAGGTGAACCACACTGATTGATATCTGATTGTTGAAGAAAGGTCAAGATCGGCCCCATATACTGGTCTAACCCTAGTTGATGGAAATGTAAACCAATAGACGGAAGCAGTGTTAGAGTTGCTTTTGAGGGACCAGGACTGGGAACAGAGCACCGCTGAAACGAAGGTCACAGAAAGGGATGATGGGATATCTGACCTGCGTCGAGGTGCCGGCCTCCCTCTTGGTCCGGTCTTGAGAAAGCCACTGCACCGTCACTGTCCTTCCCCTCTGCAGCCCTGCAGGACACAAAGCACAGGGAAGGTTAATGAGATGCAGACTCCAAGATTAACATTGCACATGAGGTCAACATGAGCTCTGAGGGTGTTTTTATGTAGGTGATTTTTATCAGGTAACACACAGGATGAGCAATGGCGGTAAAATCGACAGGGTCAACTTATCATCAAGAGGTACAACTGGTAATAGCTGCCCGTCCAAACAGGCTTACAAATGCATGTGTATTGTGACCTATAGTCTTGCCAAAGCTTCAGCGCAGGAGGACTAGCAGCGATTATTACATTACTATGGTAGTTAAAGATAAATGCAATTAATTAAATGTCTTTTATGCAGTTTAATTCCCTAATTAGTTGCCTCTCTGATTTGTACTCTAAGCAATTTCTTCTGCAAAACCCAGGCTGCAAAAACTCATGCTGACAGAGACTCTCTAGTGCCAACAGTTCAAGGGCTGCAGTTGCAGAATACAGTATGAAATCTCAAGTTAATTACTGTCTTTTTCTCATACCTACGCAAATGACAATGGCCAAACAATCACCACCAACCCAACTTCAAAAAAGCAAATTAAAAATCAAAACAAATATGCCAAGACTAAGAGACAAATGTGCCTTTTTTCTGGTTCTGTCCTCGCATTTCTCTCACAGGGTTGATTGCAGTGAATGCAGCAATGCGGTTACGTAGAATAATGGCTTCGTTTTCACCGAGCAAGGATCTCAACATGACTAGATTACCTCAGATGAATCATGGGCTGACTCTAAATTGACAAAAACACTTCTCGGGAAGTTGAATTTAAATGGAGTGATTCATACACGTCGGCCCGAGCCGGCTGTACATTCTATCACAGATAACGTTGTAACATCACCATTTCGCTTTGGCAGGAAAGCAATGAACTGAGCGGACTCGGGGATTTTCAGGACTTTAATTCCAACTCCAGGGAACATTTAGCTGATATCATCTGTAAGACAGAACAAGATGCAATATAAGGCTGGATCGTAATAGACTTATTAAGACCTTAGTCTCAGGTTTATCCAGTCTGAATCATTTCCGCTTCCTCCGTCTCCCCCATGCTGACACACTCCCTCACACACAAGAATACGCAATGAGTTGACCACCCACAGTACAAGGTAGCGAGAATACTTTTTTAATGATCTCCTTTAACCCGCGCGCCAAACGAATGACAGAAGCCGCTGGATAAAGTTTTTAAATCAGGGGGCCAACAAGGAATGTCTAGGAAACTCTCTAGTTTACTCTCCCTAAGCCAATGAGGAGAATTAATGATCAGCTAAGGGCAACACAAATGGGCATCAAGCCTCTCAGCACGAGGACAGCAGCGGCTGTGTGTTGTTGTCTTCGTCAATCCTACCTAGAGCATTGCATCCACCCTTCTCCGGCTTTTGGCTGCCACATAGGGCCCAATCAACCTGCACCGAGCTGCTAATGAGGAGCCAGACAGAGAAACACAGAAATAAGAGCATTATCACCGCTCTGCATGACAATAACTGTGCGAGCAGCGCTGCGGTGAATGTGAAATACAGATTGTTGGGCAGCAGAGAGAGATGAAGTGGCTGGGGTCAAGAACGAGATGGAGGAAGGGATGATATAGATGGATCCAAGTGTACAGGGAGTGTGAGGGCCTCCCGCTCTGGCATTATAACTGCTTTTAGTATTCCTAATGCAAGTCTTCTTGACACGCATTTAAAGGGCCGTGAATCAATCTACGACTTCTATCGACCTCTGGCGACCAAGGAATTGCAACATCGACAGATCTCTGGCAAAGCTTACGGTGGCCTGGACCTGACAGAAATAAAGTTTTTGTTGCAAAACAACGGGCCGGAAAGTGAGTTTGGAAAGCCAGAAATCTCAGCACCTGGCAAAGTAATCATCAAGTCATTGGTATTGATCCACAACCGTATCAACCCCCTGCAGATATGTTATGGTCATTTAGTGCGACAGGGCACTTAAAATCGTACTTAAAGGATAATTCCAGTTATTTTCAACCTGGGCTTTATTTTCCTAGTTTTTGCCATCATGACGATTGATTGTCTTCAAAATTTCATCGCTTACTTCGCTGTAGTTTTATGTAGCTTCAGATCGCAGAGAGTGCTACTCTCTGCTGACAAAGCAGTCTCCAATAGTCAAACCCAAAAAGTGATTAAATTACGTCCTTTCAACACAACACCCACACTGCAATGGGGCCTGCCTACATCCAATTTTATGATTATCCATTGCCTGAAACCTATTTACAAGTAGGATATATGGGATTTTTTGCAGGCTCTGATATCTCCCAACTATATGGAATTGAAGGAATTGAGGAAGTGTGTCAACACGAGCGGTAAACAAAGCAGGGAATCCACAGATGTTGGCAGTCCAAGGTATTAAAAATCTAAATTATCACACTACCGCACTGTATTCATACTAATACAATCAACCGTACTTACAGAAAGCGAGAAATATCTGCTGTAATTCATTTATGGTTTATTTTAAATTCATAAATACAAATGATTTTGGATGTGGACGCGCCAACGAGTAAAACACATTCTTTCAAGCTGAAGCAACAAAACCCTGTTCTTCCATTACTTCCAATATGACATGAAGCAGAAGACTGGCAGCCAGCAGATAAACAAAGAAGCATGTGAGCAATGCTAAAAAGTATCAAAAGGACTATTATAACTGAAATGTCATGTGATGATTGTTCAATAACAGCTGTGTAACAGCAGTTGTGAGTGTTACTGTGTTGAAAGTACATGTTTTTTTATGCTTTTTGGGTTAGACTGTTGAGATTGTGTTGGAGAGCAGCGCCCCCTGTGAACTACAGGTACATAAGGATCTACAGTAGGGCTGTCAATTTCACCTAAATGGTATAATTTACATGCATTCTAAACAGATAGATATTATATCCGGAGTGAACAATGTGCGATCTTTCCGTTATTCCATTTTTTGAAAGATTTGAGTTCTGCTGAATCTTGTCTTTTACTGAGGGGAATCCAAATACCTTCCAAACATCGCTTGGAAGAGTTAGGATGAGGAGTAATAACTCCTCGTCAGGCTGGGTGTTTTCTGCCACAATGCAAGCATGTGTGCTAAAAACAAACTATAGGGAGCCAGTGATGCGATCAGTTCAATCAGCTGTAAAAAAAAAAATTTTAAAAAGAAAAAAGCTGTAAAAAAATGAAAAAAGAAATTATCATTTAATGCCCCTTCAACATACTGTATGTTCATTCACTGACTCAGAAATGTAGTTTTGAAACACCATGTCTCCATTGGGCGCAATTAAGTGGTGCCGAGAGCCGATTGTGCCAAAGCCGAGAACACAAAACTGAACCCCCTACTGAGCAAGACTGCTCTTTCTGCCGTTTACCCTTTTAGCTAGCGAGTGACTGGGCTGAGAGCCCACAGAGAAGGTCCATCACACTGCTTTAACAATAGCGCCCAGCGAGCGGGCCTCATAAGACGCCGCAGGCCTCTTCCATGTTCTTGTCACATATGCTCCTAAAAAGGCATCAAAATCCTCGCGGCGCTCACAAAGGGACTCGTCACCCACTCTGTTTTGTAATCCATTAGGCGTCATTGTCGAGTACGCTCATTGTGCAATCCGCATAGCTAAATAACACCTCCACACAGGCTCCGCAGTGGCTTTGTAAGCCGTGCAATCTGCTGTGCTGTGTGCTCCATATCAAAAACTCACCCGTGAGGCGAATTTGACTTTTGAAATAAAATTCTGATAGCCTTGTTTCTTCGGGGCGGGGAGGATCAAATGCTTTCCCCCCTGAGCTAAGGTCACCAATTAATAGCTGATAAGACTGAAAGGAATCCATAAAATGTCAGCGGTGCTTCGCCTATAACTGCTAGAGGCGGGGAGGGGGGAAAACATTTCCGTGACATTTGAGGCTTTCGGAATAGGGTTCAGGCTAAATAATGAGTGGAGCGGGGCTGAACGGAACAGAAGCGGTCTATGGTTGCTTGGGTTGGGAGATCCCGCTTTCTCCCTCTTCGGGAACACGTCTGACACACCGGAATCATCTGGAGCTCTACTCTCCTCCCACGATGCACTCCTCCTCCCAAACGCCCACCTCCCGCACATGGCCCGGAGAACAGATACGTCCGCACAGCTGCAGCCTCGATCCACTTGAGCTAATGTGAGAAATGATGGTTATTGCGGTGTCCATTTTGAGCTGATAAAGAGTGCAATAACGCCAAAGATGCGGCATCGATCCGACTTTTGGGTACGAATGGCAGTGAGTTACTCAATTTGTCTCAGGCGGATGTTTTTTTCTGCTGAGTAGAAAAGAGCGCTGTGGCCAGATACAGTAGTCTGTGTTAGTTTTATACACAGCTGCTATTACACACTGCCCATAGTGAAAAGCTTCAAACGAAAAACTGCAAAATAGGATTAAAAGCTGCCTTGCAAATTTCCTCTAACTCTAACTGAGATTGAGTATGAAAAATCACATGTTATCTGGCTGTGCACAGCGCAGGCCAAATTCCCTAACCCCTCACAGCTGTTGACACATTTCCCAAGGAAATGTTTGAAGCTTCAGAGCATCTCGAGTCTTGTTTGGTATTAAGCCGTACATTTTTTTTTTTTCAAAATAGAGTGAGTGTTTGGGGGGGTGGGGGGTGGGCGTTGCGCAGCGCCCAGGAAACATGAACCTCTGTATTCAATATTCATTCAGTGCCAAAGTCAACAAATGACACGGCGGTCCGGGCGTCTCCATGTTTACGGCGCCCGCTCCTCTCTGCGGAAAACATTAAGGCTTGGCTAATAGCTACGGCGGAGGCATTAGAAGGTGGAGGGGATGAGGTCCTCCATCACGCCGCTCCGCCGAGAATGATCGAACGCAGCCAGACGAGGCTTCGGGGCGGTTAATAAACACCGGGCGGATGCAACACCCAACCTCCACGTCGACAAATCACAGCTGTCCTTTGGTTCGCTTCGCCCCGGCTGCCACACTTCCAGAGAGTCTCTAGTGAGGCTTTTCAATTACAAAATGTGCGTGTGTACATGTGTGCTGGCTAAGCCGATCTTCCCCATTCTGCAGAGGAAGAATGAGGAGGCGGTGGATGGATGGATGGATGCGTGGATGGACGGATGGGAGAGGATAAGGAGAGGGAAAAAGGATGAGAGGGGCCGCTCCTCCAGCCTAGATCCTAAACCGCATTCCCCAGTTTAGCAGAGAGCTCATTGGATACACCGTCTTATCCACCCGCTCAAACGCCAACCTCGGGGCATCCGTTCACAGTCAGAGAGAGAGATAGAGCGCTCTGCAGTAAATGATCTTTTAAACGCTTCCTTTCATGTCTTGTTCCTCGCCCTCCTCTCCTCCTTGTCTCCTATTACAGCTGTGTTAGTGCAGCGGGATAGTTTTTATGTCTCCGCGCGTGGAAGACGGAGAGGGCCCGCGGAGTCATTTCGGAAAGTTTTTCCACAACGTTACGACCTCTGCGAGCGCTCCGAGGCAGAGGGAGACGGACGAGTTGGACGAACTTCGAGAGAGAGGGAGAGCGGAGCGCGTCTTCCAAAAAACGGCCGCCCCCGGGTCCAGAGAAAATCAATTTATGTTTAAGAAGGTGTTATATTCCATACAGTGAATTTTTCAGCTCCTCCGGTATGAATTTGACAAGTTGGGTAGCTCCGCAAACTTAAAAACTCACGATGGGAAAGTGTTTAGAGGTGAAGCTCAGCCTCTCAAAGAATAGCGACCCACTTTGCTAGATTTAAAATCCACATCGGAAATGGAGCGCCGCTCTGAACCCTGTTGAACTATCTGAGGCAAAACATTGACAAAACCGGAGGGCTTATAACAGAATGCACTATGTAATGTAATACACCTTGGACTAGTGGGAGTCATTAAGGAAAGTGCCCAGCTGATTAGGGGGAATGTCTTTGCTTTCTCATGCCCATTCTGAACCTCTGCTTTCAGGTTTGACTGAATGGAGCCAAAAGATGTCAAATGTGAGGACTTCATGGATGGATGGATGGATGGATAGATATATTTGTTTTTCTTAAATACTGAAATGAAAATGTGGGACAGGATGTAATAAGTAGTGTGTTATTGAAGCATATATAGGACATCTCTCCTTCACCATTATTTCCCTGTGTGCTTCCTGTAAAGATACCCAAAGTATGAGTCAGACCTCATTAGTTTTGGATTTTGTCTCCATCTGTCTTACTAAGTGGTTATTGCTGTGCTATTTTTTTGATTATTTTATTTCCATTTTTGGGGCTAAGTGCTCATTGCTGCGGTGTTTCTGCACTGCACCTGTCAATCAAACAGTGTGGGCGGAGCTTGGAGTTTCTCTCTTCTTTGTCTGTTCAGCCATGGTGGCTATCACTGCTCATGCTAACTACCCAGTTCTTATGCCAAAATTTGTATCCCCTAAGGAAATTATCGCAAGGAAAATGCACTTAATAAATGACAAACTAATGTTTAGCCTGACAACTTGTTTCTAGAATCAATAGACACTTGTGGTTTAATAATAAGATCACAAACAAGGGCGATCTCCATTCATTGTGAGGCATCTAGCTAGGTTACGTTCAGTAGGTTACTGTCATTGTTGGTAAATGTTTTTAAAACGTTTTACTATTTGAAAAGCCAGTGATAGTAAAACAATCCACAAAAATTGAAAAGATGTTATTTTCTTCCCTGGTGTGAAATCAAGACACACCACCAAGGGAAACACATTTTGTAGGGGAAACATATTTTGGCACAACACGAGGAACAGCTACCCAACACCGTTTAGAACAGCAAATATAAAAGCTTTCATGAGGTTGAATCACTATTGTAATGTGTCAGTTGGTGATAGAGAGTAGCAAAACGGTCATTTATTTATATGAAAAGATCAGAAATTTGAGACACTGGAGTATACTCGATAACTGTACATGGCTTGACAAACAAAAACAGAGTTTTTAGTCAAATGAGGAACATTTTTAGTTAGATTAGATGAGATTAACTGAAACTTCAATGATCCCCGAGAGGAAACCGAGTCATTGAAGCAGCAAAGAGTAGAATATAGATAAGAATAAGACTAACAGAGGATGATTGAAGATAATACAAGTAATTAGAACAATCGAACATCTTGAGAATACTCCAGCAAATAAAGAAATACATGATACATGATTGCAGTTTTAATTGACGCAGGGGTTCCTATTCATTTCCTCCGCCTAGTTTAGACACCTCAGCGACCCAGGAGAAAATTGTGAAACTTCAAATAACTCCGGAAAAGGAGTGAAGCGCTCTGAGAGAAAAAATCTTTATTTCCACACTATCGGTTTCACATTGTTTCAAGCAATTTTTTTTTTCTGGCTGAAGTTTCCGACCGTTTATTCAATAGGAATTTAGTCCATGTGATTCATCCCTAATTCTAAGATGCTTAAAGCGCAAAATCGGTTGCATCCCGGCTACGCTTTCTATGTTCGCTGGAAGCTTAATAGTGTCCGAGGATTAGAGAACACAAAATTAGCTGGGAAATCATTTACATTTCAAAAGGCCCAAATCGCCTTGATTTTGCTGTAAATAGGCTAAAAACAGTTCGATTATTGCCACATAGGAATGCTTTCTAATACTTGCAGTGACAAGTATACAAGACCAACCTGTGTTTTTGCAACTTAGACTATCCTCTCCTCTTTATCTAGAGACCACAGCCACAACAAACAGGGTTTTGACTTGAAAAGCATGCGTCAATAGCAGAGTGGCACTGAAAAACATAAATACACGCTATTACCATAAAAAGCATAAGTAAAAAACGTTGCTTTTCCGTCTGTGTGGAAGCACTTCCCTCACTTTTCCTCACCGCGGGTCCCTGAAGAAAACGCTCCCCCCCACTTCGGTTTCACTGACAGGAATGGACTTGGACAGTGCAGATTGTAAATGTAACGTCTCGTTTTAGGGAGCATGAAATGGGCCGACGGACCAGCTGCTGCAGCCCGGGCTGCTGTTCCCCCGACGGCGACGCAGAGCCATATGTGGCCGACCGCTGTGGAACCGGGGAGACGGCTGGCATGGCGTACCGGAGAGAAATCAAACACTGAGCGTGGAAATGTTCGCACTCAATCTCTTCTCTCGCTCATACATACTAGGATTAAACCAATATATATCAGTTTGACCATATATGGGGCTGATATTGGCCTTTTGTTTAAAATCACATATGGGCCAGGCCATGTTTGATTGATAACGTATTAATTAGGGATGGGACGATATATCGAAATTCAATATATCGCGATACAAAAATGTAACGATACGTGTCGTGGGGCGGAAAGATGAATCGCAATGTTAGCTCCATTTTATTCTGCTGTAGTAATCACAAATGAGACGCTTGACCATCACAGTTTCACAAGCGCTCCATCCAAATTATATGATTTGTACTTTGTATTGACATTTTTAAATTGTTGTTTACATTCATACATTTGTGTCTCAGAAATAAACGATTCTGCAGTCATACTTTTATTTATTACATCGTATCGTGGTTGCGTTGAATCGTGAACCCCATATCGCGTATCGAATCGTATCGTGAGATAAGCATATCGTCCCACCCCTAATATTTATTCTAGAATTGATTCTAACGGGACTTTTTGATTGGATTCCCAACAAGTACCCATGATATATTTCATCATCATCCTGGGTTTCAATGAAGAGTTTTAAGGTTCCATGATGGTCTAAATGCTGTTTCAGGTTTTTCCACCCTGACAGGAATAAAAGTCTGGGGGAAACACTGAATCATTGGAATTTTTGCCATGAAAATGTTCATTTTTAAAGATATTGAGTATCAGCACAGCCTACCAGCAATCCAAAGACATTGGTATAGGCCGTCAAAGACCAATATTGGTTGAATACGCTCTACATTTCAAACACTGTACATGCAGATGCACACACTGTCTCAATCCCTGCTCTCACTCACCAACACACACATACCAGCAGTCTTATCTCTTTCCTTATTTGATACTCTCTCTTTGTATTGTCATTCCTTTTCCCCCTGCCACATACACACTAACACTCTCACACTCTCTCCTCTCTCTCCCAGAGCTGATTTCTTACCACTCCTCCTCTCCTCCATGCCTCTCGCACAAACACACACCTCTCACTCTTTTTTTTTTTCCCGCACTCTTTTCCTCTGCGGACCCTGAGGGACTCTCAGCCGACATCAAGAGAGAGAAAGCCGGAGGATTCGCGCTCGCAAGGCTTCACACCCAGCGCTCGCCCGGCAAGCCATCGCTGCAGGGTGTTAGGGAAAAAAAACAATGAGAGAGAGGAGGGGGGGTGATCTATATCTGACAGCTACTCCAGCGGCTGAGAGATACAGAAAGAGAGAAGATGGGGGGGGGGGGGGAGAGGAATAATACACGCCAAATACTTTATCTTCTTGAGAAATGACTGTCTGGACTTGCTTTGTAGAGGAACTGGAAAGAGCTCTCTAGGGAGACACAAAGAGAAGAGATAAAAGTGCCTAATTTCAACCGTGGGGGGGGTGGCAATCAGCTGGTAGATGCTATCGGATGCGAAGCCACCCCTCTTCGGCCTATTACCGTCTATTCTGGTGCCGTCTCCTACTTTTATCCCGGGTAATGATGCGTTAACGGACGAGAGGCGCTGCCCAATCCCACTCCACGTGCCGAATTCCACGTTGGTTTTCGGCCTTTTTTTCCCTTCTTTCCCCTGGGGTAGGATGCCCAGCATAGAGTGATGGAGAACTGCGACGGCACGGCGAGCGCGTTCCCTGCCGTCGAGCGCCAGGTTGAATCTGAATAGATAATGTTTTTGGGTTTTTTTGCCTTAACCCACTTTACTTTGGGGACTTTTTGTGAAATCGGGGATGGTGGTGGGAAAGTTTGTACTCCCGCGACAGGGAGAGAAAGAGCGAGAAAGCAACAGAGAGAGAGGGTTGTCACTTTTCACAAAAATTGAAATCGTACACAACTATTACCTCGGAAAAATTTGGTCAAATGTATTCCAAACTCCTGCAGTGCAAGCATCAAGCGCCAACTTGACTGTCATTGGCTTGATGGGACGCATACACAGCAGCGCCTGCCACTACGAGAGGGGCAGGCCACGTCAAACTCTAATGCATTCTACAAATCGATAGTTCCCTGAATATATCAGTTATGTTATCAACATCTGCAAGTAATGCCTCGGAAATATGCCGCTGTACTGCCGGCAATAGCGGTTTTCCTGATGCGGCGTTCTGATTTAAAAGCAAAATTACTGCTTAAGTATTCCACTGAGCAATGCACTCGGATTCACTTTGCCGCACACCTCGTGAAAATACAGACTGTCTGTCAGGTTCCATGATAAATACCGTTATGTTCACCTTGTGTCTATGTTATCAAACAAAGAAAATCACAACCTTAGAATGCTTTTGAGGCCATTTCAGCAAAATGATGGAGTTACACTTCTTGCGCACTTTTTCAGCAATGCCCGGCTTTGCTTTTATTTACGTTGCACACTCATAACTAGGTGGGAGGAGAAGGATGATTCTATGTTGGTGAAGGCAGAGAAGGGACGTTGGCGGTTGAGGGCGGATGGATTAAATTCAGTATGCGTATTATGCTGCCTTTAAGTGCTGTCGGAAATGTCTTAATTACACATCACACACATCACAATAAAAGCCAACAAGTAGGGCTGGGTGATATGATGATCATATATTTTCATCAGCTAAAATGTTATCACGATTTGCCTGCACAGGGAGATTGCGCGCATTGTGATGTATTATGATAACCTATAATCCACATGCAATTTCTATTCAGAACTTTTGCTACAGCTGTTTATAATAACTGCTTTCACCCAACTCTTCACCCAAGTAACTGTTCTAATTAATCTGAAAGCTTACAATTTTGTGGTTGAGTATCTTGTTTGAGCGCATTGTTGAGAATTGCTGTAACGAAGGCACTCTTCGTTACTAATCCTTTGCACTATTTGCACATTTGTATTGTACACTTTGATTTATTAAATAATTTGCACAGCATAGTTTGCACAGTAATATTTGCACAGCATTAATAATTGCAAACCGAGTCATGATTTAAAGTATTTTATTGAATATATATTTTACTAAACATTTTAAGTTTGTTTGTGAGTTATTTTATCTTGTCCTGCTGGAGCAGTTACTCAGCATGGGTAAGGATGGAAGCTCCACCTGAAGGAAACAAACAAATGTTCAGTACTCAACCTGACATGAAATGGGTTTTCATGGTTTGGTTGAATGTCATGATTTGGTATGGGCAAGTGCAATATTTCTAAGTGCAATACCTTAAGTGCAATATATATTTCTAAGTGCAATACTACAGTGGTGCAATGTAAGGGTTTTAGTTGTTGGTTCATGCAATCACTTACCTGTGCTGTCTTGTCTGTGTTCCAGGGTGTTCGGGCAAAAGAGTTCCCCGGGGTGTCCGAGCACCTATATATAGTTCCGGGAGGGACCATGTGATGAGATAGCAGAGGGGGTGTTGTGTGTGGGTGTTTGAACTCAAATGTATATTGTTTATATGTTGCAGTATTTATTGTTTGAGAGCAACATCCATTTAATTGTATGTATCTGATAGATATGTAGAATGGTAGGTTAAAGGGGGCAGTATATTGTATTTTTGAATGCTATTGTTCAAGTGACCCCTATAGTTGGTAGCATCCATGTTGATTACCTGAAGCAGAGTATAAAAGGCTGCCAGTGTTCATCTGACTCGGCTATTGGTAGGACCCTGGAGAGCTGCTCACAGCCATGCTCTCATTTTTGCAACTTAGCGTTGTTTTGTCTTGTCATGTCATTTTTGTGGGTGAATAAACACCTTTGGTTGCACCGTATCACCGCCTCTTTTGCTGTGAATCCAGCCGCTAATCGGGTCAAGCCTAACAATTGCCAAAGGGACCGACTTATGCTGCCTTAAAGTGCTGTCAGAAATATCGCAATTACAAATTGCTTATGATACTATATGACTAATAAAGTGTAATGTTTCTGCTATCCTTGCTGCAGAGGAGTGATGTATAGGGGACGGCAAGCACGGAAGCCGTGTCAACCACTAATGGTAAAAGTGATGTATATTATTATGAAATTAATTGGTATTTTCATATGCTTCTATTTTCACTCTTTGTTCAACATTTAGTTGTCAGGCATTTTTTGTTTTTAATAAAACTAATTAACATATCAATTACAGGTCTGATGCACAGTTTCTCCTCTTTAATCTGCTGCTGCACACTTTGTTTCTAAAATAAGACAACAGCCACCAAAAAAAAAAAAAAGACTACTTTTGTTACAGGGTCGATTTTGTTATTATTTCTGACCAAAAGCACTTGAATGCGCCTAAGGAGCACTGGGAGCCAGCATGAGTTTAAAGGGTGTTTTCACACCTAGTTGGTCTAGAGCAGTTATTTCAAACCCTGGAGTGGCTTCCCCCTTAGTTGAGTTTGTTTTGCAATACCAGAACATAGCAATCAGACGGAGACCTTGTTGAGGAGGCGGCTTCTCTCTACATTCCCAAACCAACCCTGGAGCTTCATTTGAAGGGAGAACGTGATCCCTGTGTAATCCCACCCAGCTACAGGTTGAACAGTGCAATATGGGTTAAACACGCTGTGAATTATGGGTTAAAGGAAAAATCCCCCCTCGGATACTCTGCCACTGTCAGATCTAATCAATCTGTGATGTTATTTTGTGATGAAGTGTCGTAATTTACTTTCCCTCAACCTCCCTCGTCTACTTCTACTTCAGTTACTGATGTCCTATGTATATTCAGCTGTGGGTTATACATGTAGGTCTAGAGAGCGATAGGGGGTGAAGGACTGACACCAAAACCTGACATTTACCATTGATGTATGTGAAATATCTTGACATGATATCATGTCGTCTATGTTTGGCCATTTATCTGCAAGAATAAGAAAAATACACCACCAAGCTACAAATGGACGCAGAAATGCAAGGAACATCACCAATATCCGTTGTTTAACAGTGTTTAAGGATGGATTTTCCCTTTAAAGAAATGGTTCACCCAAAAATTTTGGCATCATTTACTCACCCTCATGTCAGTGGAAACACCGGTAAAGTTTGTATGTCTACACACAGCGAGTTAGCTAGCACAGCTTCATGTTAGCCTTCTCCGAAACAATTGAAGTGAACAGGATTTGGTTCTTTAGAGTTCCAAAAAGGAAAAAAAATAATCGTAAAATTACTCCAAATTCTGCTTGTGCAGCGTAATCCAAGACCTCTGCATAGGAGTGTAAACCGAGAAAGGGGGAAATGCCACATGTTCACATCGACAACAGTTTTAGTGAGGACTTGTACTAAATACTGGTGTAAATATAGGTCTTTTGGAGAGTGCAATTGTTTGGCTTCAGAACACTTGGATTAGCACGAGCTGTTTTGATTAATTTTATGTACATTTTTTACTCATTTTGGCACCCTGAAGAACCAGGTTCCGCTCACTTCAGTTGTTTTGGAAAAGACCGACACGGAGCTGCGCTAGCTAACTCGCTGTGTGATATGTGGACATAAAAACTTTCTCCACTGACATGAGGGTGAATACATAATGACAAAATTTTCATTTTTGGGGCGAACTATTGCTTTAAGGACAAGATTTACTCCATAAGAAAGTCCTTTCCGGCACCAGATTTCTGGCCAATGATAGAAATGACTGCTCCCACTTGGCTTTTGTAGCTAAATGATGGTGTTCTTGAAATTTTGCCATGTGAAATGTAACCATACCAATGGAGAAAAGCCTGCTTTGGACTAAAGAAAACGGACTAGAGGTTTGAAAAAGCCTTCAGGGCCCTGAGGCATATGCAGGCAGTAGGATCAGGTGATGAACTAGCGCGCTCCGTGACTAAGCGTTGGAGTGCCACCCCCTACTTCCCTTTCCTCCTACACTCCATTGGTTCCTCCATACCGCCCTATTCTTCTCTTATAGCTCCTAAGCCTCAAAATCCCCGCCGACTTCATATCTTTCCCTCCTCACCTCTCTCCCTCTCTTGATCACTCTCTCACAGTTCAAAGAATCCTAAACTCATCCCGATCTTAATGAGGTGCTCGGTGAATGAGTTTCCTTTCCTTCTCCCTCTCCCTTCCCTCTGTTATTCCACGGGATCGAGGTGGCGAGACGCATCAGTCAAAGTGTTCTCTGAGGGGAAAGTGGTTTTCTATCTCCACGCTGATGATTGTTAAAGGGAACACACAGCCCTGTACACCTTCCCTCACACCCGCAGGGACAAGAGAGCCACCTTTTTTTGTGTGTGTGTGTGTGTGTGTGTGTGTATGTGTGTGAGTGAGAGAGAGAGAGAGTAAGAGAGAGCAAGAGAGAGAGTCCAGTGGAATAATAACCAGATGCAATGCTACAGTGCAAAATTCACAGCGATGAAAAGCTTAAAGTAATAATCAGCAACATTTTCATATAAATAAACATCGGTTTTGCTTCTTTCTATCGCCGACTGATATAACAGAGTAGTGATTCACTGTAAAAAGAAGTGATGCTTTTCACGTTTCCGGTTTGTTTGGAATAAATAGAAGAAGAACTGGGTAGTTAGCAGCGATAGCCACTGAACAGACAAAGAAGAGAGTGCCGCCTTAAACAAAGATCGAGCACATGGCTTACTCCAAAAAATGTCAATGGGGTCATTTTGATTCTCTAGTCACCTTAAAGTTTTTTTAAGATTGTGCCAATAGTCTAGGTTGCCCCTCCCCCTTCTTCCTGCTGCTCTCTGCACCAGGGGTCGCGTTAACCGAATATTTTCCGTCATTGACGGAATTTTTTTAACAATGACGGAAAAATCTGAAGGCCGTCCATCATTTTGACAGATTACACTGAGGGCGATCTACCCTAACGTTAAGTAATTCACACGCAACACTGTCAATAACCACATGTAGACCACCTGTAGTAGACCCCCCTGTCCAGTTGGTGGCGAGTGTGCATATTAATTAGCTATTGTTTACTGTAGAAGGAGCGCATGCTGCGGGATTTCCTCCCGGTGAAGCGAGTGCTTGCAGGATCGGGAAATCCCACGTTCAGAGAGTCTTGCCGACTTCTGATCACTTCCCTGGGAGAAATGTTCCCCGACTTCAAAACTCTGGCTGAAGTGGCGCTGGTAATTCCAGTCTCCAGTGTGGCAGCAGAGCGCGGGTTCAGCCTTCAGAACAAAATTAAAACGGCCATGACAAGCCGAGGCAAAGACGCAAAACCTAATGACAATCGCCTCTGCAGCAATCTCCCTTGATGCGTTTGATTACGCTCAAGCGAGCACCCAGTTTAAGTCCATGCGGACCAGGAGGAAGGTTTCAGGCTAGGCTACAGCAGGTCAACTGAGTTCAATTTAATTTCTTGTAAATGGTTTGTTCATATTTTAATTGTAACCGTCTAATTTCTGTAAAATTGCATCATTCATATTTGCCTGTTTAGGACGGTCGGTGTCTCCGTTTGTTCATCTTTTCTCTCTTACTAGTGCAGTGCCCGTTCGCGCCGCTGCTGCACAGAGCGCTGTTCGCTTGTTTATTCAAAGTTTATTAATATTGAACGTGTCGCGTGTCCAAATTGCACCAAATCTGACACTGCACGTCCCTGGGTCCCCAGCAATACACCCGCCAAGTGAGAAGTAGATCGGACGAACGGTTCTCGAGATAAGCGAAGGACAGAGAGACAGACAGACAGAGATTCCTTGCTTTATAGTAGCCTATGATAAATGCATAATCTAAGTTTGTTCTTCTGTATATTAAATGTTATTGTGATCGATTGTTTTTGAAAATTAAATGCTATTAAATAGGCTATGTCTCATTATCATTAAAAAAATTTAACTTAAAATGACGGGTAATAATAGATTATGACGGAATTTTTACGACCCTGTCCGTCAAAATGACGGACAACGAGAAAGTCTAACGCAACCACTGCTCTGCACACAGTCAGCATAGTTGGAGATATCTGGACTTGTTTTCCTCCCTTCAGAACAAGCCATTTGCTTCCATTTCTTTTTGTACAGTATGATAAACAAGTTCCACAGAGTGAGATAATCCATCACCATAAACATGAAGCCTTCATTTGGTTTGGTCGCAGTATTTCATTGTTCATTGAGTTGAGTGTTTCCATATCAACGCTGCATTACGTTACGCTCTGCTTTCTGTCAATCACCTGACACCCACAGGAAGAAATGGAAGCCTCCACCAGGAAATAATCCCTCAAAAACACGTTGGATTCTAAACTTGTATTTAGGGTGTCTTGGGGGAAATGTAAACTAGAAAGTGTAGAAAGTAGTAAATGGAATACAACTCTAAATGATACCGTTATTCTCCTGTAAGTTGTGTCATCGTTTTAATAGCATCTGACACTTTGCTCTCGCAAAAAAAAGGCAGCTCAATTATCTGTTGTGTAAGAAGGGCTCATTTTCAATTCAGCATAAAAGAGGTTAGAAATGTAGAAGTTTTTGCGGAGCTGAATTACACCACATCCTGGCACGGAGCACTAGTAGCGTTGGATCCTAATAGGAAGCTTTCAGAAACAGATCACTCTCTTGAACCCCTCCACCTACACACATGGTCACGCAAAGCATAAACATAACACTGGGAAAATGAATAATGACTCTAAAAGGAGCCCACACAGCGGACCGGAAAGGCCTCTCCGCGGTATGACTTTGTGGGCGTTTTTACGAATAACAACCACGCAATCTTGTTACATTTCAAACAAAGAGAATTCTTTGAGGGTGCGACCTCGCCGTCGAAGCGGCCTGCTGCGTGTAGCTGGAAAACGAGGCGGTGTGAAGAGGTGAGCTGGGCGACGTTCAGGAACGTGGCGCTAATGGAAGTTTGCCCATTCAGAGGTTGAGACACAACAGTTCTGCCAACCAAGCAGCCAGTCCGCTCCCCCCCCCCCCGTGGAAATAACAGCCCACGCTTTCGAGAGCTCTCAAATCATCCCGCACGGATTCCTCTGGGCTCGGAGAACAGGCCTCGCATCGCAAAAGCATGTGGCCGGCAGGCCCTCGGCAGGCTGGGCCCAGCGTTTGGTAAATGGGCCGTGTTGCAGGCAGATATTGTGGAGAAAACTGCTGAGCGCTGAGTTAATTTGAATCCCAGCTGAGAAGTGCTGTAGAGTTTGGAGGAATGTTTTTTTTTTCACCTCTTGATGATAAATCTGAGTTTGAAAGAGTGTGACAAACCTGACATGGAGAGCGATCAGGAAGAGTGAAGAGCATGTTGATAACAGGAAGCAGCCGAGGTTTTTACCAGCGCACAGGATTTGATGTTACAAACCTTTGTGCCTTAATCCAAGGTGAGCATTCATACAGAAGCCCAATTCAGATGTCAACAGAATGATGTACTAACCCAAAAATGGTAACTATAGAGGACATCGGGCTCTGTTGTCATAAATGTACAGGCCCGTCAAACAGCACCATTCACCAGCCACCTAATCTGAATGTTACAGGGTTGAGTGTGTGAGTGCAGGTATGTCACCGGGAATTTCAGCGATCTGAAACCCTTTCAGATGCCTCTGTGACTGACTGAGCTCGCCATTCAAAGTGAAAATCGACTGAATCGCGTCAAATAAAGCAAACCCCGCCCACGCAGCTTCCCGAGCGAGCCAAAATAAACGTTCAAAACAAATTAAGATTCCTGTCAATTTTTACCAAGGTAAAATATGCTGCCCGCCGAGATATATTTACCTTAAGGTGAGAAACGCCGGTGTAAAAGATTTCAAAAGAACCCGTCAGTCAATTAGGTTTGTGGGCGAGACAGCGTGCGCGAGTAGTCGGCTCCTGCTTGACCCAACAACAAAACGTAGAAAGAAACGAAAGAAATGCCGAGGCGAGAGCTGATATGGCTCCGGCTCGCTCCGAGAGGGTCGCGCATAAAGCTGCTTGATAATATCTGAGAGTTCCTGATTCAAATGCATTAGTTTAGGCCTGAGAGAGAGGAGAAGAAAACTGAATTGTGATTTTTTAACTCTCCCTGTCAGATGTCTGTGTAGACTTGGCCATGTATGGAATACAGGAGCTTGGATGTGTGTGATTAGACTGCCTGTTTATCGCTCCTGCCAAAGTCCTGGATTCCATTTTTATTAAATTTTGTTTCAGACGTAAGAATGAGATTTTCTTTGTGTATGGATTTGTTGCCTCTGTGGCAACATCCACCCGTAGTTTTCCAAGCCTTACAGGAGAGATATCCAAACATGGTAATTTGGCGAATAGCGTTCTAACCGTGCTTCGAATCAGCATAACAGCACAACTAGCCGTGCTCAAATGAAAACTGCCTCATCACTGTGAATATTACTCCGCCATTGATAAGATTTCCACAAACTTTCCATGGAAACAGCGCAACGTTTATTCTACGGTTAGGTGGAGTTACTTTTCTGCCAGGTAGCCTTACATTGATGATCGGAATTGCAATATGTCTGAATTTTTTTAAGTAAATTATAATTAGAGTTTACTTATAATTATAAGAAACTCAGCTGGTCTGGAACTTTTCTCCCTCATCACCTGAGAAAAACTTTTGGTACACCGCAGTTTGCCATGTCACCTCGGTTGTGTGAGGAAAAAACAATTGTCCTCCATGAGGTTTAGGGCTTCTTGTGAGATAGAGAACTAGAGATTCGGTCCTAATCTTTGTACACGCCATGACAATCCAGTTCTCAAATTGTCCCAGGCATTAAGTTTCTGTTCATAGTTCCACTTCGTCTTTAAATGGAAGATGGAAGAGAGCATTATTATTGCTGTGTTGGGATTTCCTGAATGATATGACTCATCTCTGTCAGTTTATAAAGGTCTTGACAAACAAATTAATGCATGGAGAAAAGTGTGACAGATTGTTGGTGTGTAACATTACCTGAAGTAGCCTAAAATATTTTAGCTGCTAACTTCAGTTTGCTAGCCTAACTACCCCATCACATCCCAACGGTTGTAGCCACTTAGCTAGCTAGCTCGCTAGAGTGAAGCATCAGTTCACGATTATGTGTTCCAGAGATATGATTATGGACAAATTTGGGTAAAATTACATGAACAAAATAAAATGATTTAGAAGTAATGATTTTATTAAGATTAAAAACATTTTTAGCACTATACAACCTCAACTTGAAACATAACTTTGGCCCAAACAGAGACAGTTATTGGACAAAACTAGAGTGATCCCCCCAAGCACCACAGCATAAAACTACAGAGGAAACACTGGAAACATATAATGTTAAATTAACTGAGAATTTGCTCTGATGCTCGATCCCAGAACTCACCCAGTCAGGGTCAGAAATTAGAGAGCTCAGGGTCAAAACGCTCTTGAAACGATGCCCATGTAATTAAAAATGAGGAGTGCCCTTTTTTACATGTCACCCTGTTCTCTGAGATGTCAAATGTTCACGTCAATGTGACTATTGTCCCCCGTGGACCACCATAGGTGATTTGTGGGAGTCTATCCAGTGTGTCCGATTCTTTCCAGTGTGTTCTGGACACGAAAAATGAACAGCGTTTGATCAGGAAACAAGCGAGTACGCAACCTGAAGCCGGATTGAAATGAAGCCTTTTACCCAGACTTTCTACTAATAAAGGCACATCATGTAAAAGTATATCAAGCATAAGTAGTAAAGTTCCAATATAATACTGTCTTTAACAGACTGTTCTCATGGCTGCCTGCTGTGTAAATAAATCAGGCTTTATCCAAACAAAGTAATTACATGTTAGCGCGTGCTTGATGACTGAGGTGCTTACTCACCAGCGCCTGTGAAGTTGTTCATTGCAGGAGCATAGGCTCTGCCTGCTGTCCAATACATTAACCTGCTTCTAATCTCCCATCATAGATCAAACTGTCAATGGCAGATGGATGAGAAGCCTACGCCACTAACGTGCTGCTGACTGATGCAAAGTAGCTCATTCGTTTTATGGCTTACATTTGACCGCTTTCCTTATCCGGAAAATGTGAACTTTTTTTGATGGGGCAGCTGAGACGGCGATCAGCTGATCACAGATGATGACCTATTTAGAATGTTTATCGGACGATTATGATCGGTGGCTGATCGATCAGTGCACCGTTAGCTGACAACGTGCAGAAGTAAATGCCGACCCCACACAAATGATTGCAGCAACAAAATGTAAAACAATCAATATGGTAAAAAAAAAAAAAAAACAACGGAGGGGTGGAAGATGGACTGGTGGTGGACAGATAGGGGGAAACAGCACCATCCAACAGTGGGAAAGAAGTGTGTGGCATGTGGTATATTATGATTTCAACTAAAACAAGTGGTACAAATTAATTGCCAATGTGCAGTGCATATGTAATACTTCACAGTTGAATGAAACTGCCCCAGAAAAGAACCAAAATGCCCCTAAAATCAGATTAAAGGGGCAAAAAATACCCTCTGGAACACCAGTTAAACACCAACAAGCGTTGACTTTTGATAGAGCGAAACAACGCAAAGCAAAGTGGTTGTGGTTGATAAGACCAGGCCTGACCTGACTGTCATGAGCCCCTGGGGGGTCAGAGGTCACATCGGAGGTCAGCCTTCATTTCCGGTCCTTGTGACTGTAATCAGCCCAGTGGAACCGATGGTCACGAGGAGAAGAAAACAGGATATACGCTACGTCTATTCAATGTTTGGTGGCAGCAGGGTGGTACAGTGGATGCTTCCACACACACACACACACACACACACACACACTTACTAGACTATTCAATATGCCCCTTATGAACTGTTTTAGGTTGTTAAAAGGTACTGATGATGACATACTGTTGTTTAGTACATGTTTTCAAATTATCTCAATATGGCTTTAATGTATAAACTCTTATTTGTTTTTAGAAATTCACATTTTGCATACTGCTTACTGTGCTTAGGCAATATTGTTTCTGATAAACAGCCGTGCCGCTAAAGTCATTAAACGGAGAGAATTCCCCTACAGGGATCAATAATAAAGTATCACGTTGTATTACTTTACATCGGTGATTCCATTCAGCCTAAACTATCATCTAATAATGAATAGGACATTTTTAATTAACGCTTGATTTGTGTTGTGTTCTGTTAAGTTGGAGCTGACTGTGTGATGATGAAGTTCGTCAAGAAGCCGAAGCATGCATGAGTTGTTAACCACATTAACTTTCTTCCAGATAGCTTCTTTCTGTGAATAGGGGGCTTTGTTGGAGTCTCACTTTGCCCTGGGGCAGTTAAATCCACATGACAGTGGTCAGGATGATGTAGCGCTTCATACCAGCCATTATCAGATAAGTTTAACTTTGGCTTGCTGAGAATGAGGCATTGCGGAATACATTCAATTCAACTTTTATAGTTCCTTTCAGGTCATTTCAGATATAGCCTGCAGCAGTCCAAGCCAAGTAATTAGACAGGCCCTACTGAAGCTTTTCCAGAAAGTCCCATTAGCAATTTCCAGCAGGACTGTTTCACCCCAAAAGAGAAGAATAAGTAATTAAAAAAAGAAAAATTCACTTTTTCTCAAGTAATTGGCATGGCATTGGCAAGACAATGTTGGCTACTATAGCCTACTGTACTGTACTGTACTGTACTGGACGGCTGTATTGCACAACTCAAATGTTTCTCTTAATACTCTGCCTTTTATGGACAACACACAAGGAGGTCAGACCGGATTCTGTAGTCTGGGGAAAAACATGTAAAAATCACTGCTACAGCTAATCTTTTCTTTGACTGTATTTCACACTTTTATTTGATGGTTCACAATCTAGAACAAATGTAAAAACTTTGATTTTAAATCAAGAATAAAAAAAATGTGGTTCACCAAAAGGAAAGCCTGCCTCTATAGCCTACGTGCCGTTCTTCCTTAGATGAAAAGACACTCACGCAAAACTCCATTATAAATCTGAAAACGGAATCCTCCTTGCTTCTAGGCAAATGTACACACCTTGTAAAACAAGACTTGTGACATTTTATGAATCTGGAGGGTTTTCTGTTAAATTCGGCATAGAGATTACCCCAAAATCAGCACTTTATTTCAACAAAATCTCAACTTTTAGAATTGGTTCACGCTACTTGCTGCCCCCCCAACCACCGTGTGTTTTAGTGGGAAAGGATAGTAGGAATAACAGGCGAACCAGTTATAAAAGTTGAAATTTTATTGAAAAGGGTGCTGCTTTCTGTATTGCATGTATGCCGAATTGAAGAGTGAATCCAAAGTATGCAGGAATGGTCTTGAGTCATGTTCAACCAGGTAAGCAATTCTGCCTGATAAGCGCGGCGGCATAAAATTGAATTTTTTTTGATGGGGTGTCATGCATCCCTCTCTCCATACAACAGTGAACGGAACGTATCGGGAGGCTGACCACTGTAAGGAAAGTTTCAATGCTGGAATTACACCAAACATCCCAGCTTCAAATAAAAAAAATCAAATGTTACATTAGCAGACAAATATTAGACCTTTCAACAGTAGCTATACATATTTATCAGTAGCCTAACCCCCCGCGCGCGTACATGCAACTGGTAGATAATAAAAAAAGAGAAGTTTTACAGCATGTCGGCTCTTTTCCATACCTTGTTCTCCAGTGTCTCCGCTGGCTCTTTCCAGTATGCCGTTCAGCAGAAGAAAAGAAAGAAAAATGAGCAAACGTCCACATTTTGCCGGTGATATTTGGGCATTTTTCTGCCTGTGTTTACTGTACATCCCTGTGACCCTCGGTACCGCCGACCGTCCTCCCTTGCCTCGCCGTTTTCCTCCTCTGCCTCCCTTTCTGAATCCCACCAGCGTCAAGTCACAAACAATACAATACAGCACTTCCGCTCTCAACCTTCAAAATAAAACCGTTGGCTCAGAATCAGCTTTATTGGCCAAGTATGTACACATACAAGGAATTTGACTCCGGTTTTTCGTTGCTCTCAATGTACTGCACAGAATAAATATACAGCTAAAAACAAGGACAACAAGATGAACAGAGGTAAACCTAAACATTTAACTACTATGAACAAATATGCATATATATAAAAAAGGATATATATATATATATATATATATATATATATATATATATATACTATATACTATATATATATACATATATATATATGTAAACAACACTAGGACAATAGTGCAATGGTGCAGAGTGCAAAGATGCTGGAATAAATATGGAGTTGTTGGTGTAACAGGTTACATTATATACATGAGTTATTACACATTACATACATTATACACACATTATATACACATTAGAATCAAGAATCATCTTTAAATCGGATATTGTACAGATGATGATGATGGGGGAGGAGGAGCAGGAGGAAATCCCTAATCTGGGCCTTTCACTCCTGCTTTTTTTTTTTTTTCCTCCCCCTTTGTATTGCAGTTAGGGTTATGTGAGTGTGTGTGTGTGTGTCTGTGTGTCTGTGTGTGGTGTGCGTGTGTGGTGTGCGTGCGTGGGGGGGGGGGGGGGTAATTATATACATGAGGTAGGTGTTACAGGTTTATTGCACAGGGATAGTTTCTGTCACTGTATGACTGATTTTAAGTGTTCATCAGAGTGATGGCCTGTGGGAAGAAACTGCTCTTGTGTCTGGTTGTTTTGGCGTACAGTGTTCTGTAATGCCTACCAGAGGGGAGGAGTTGGAACAGGTTGTGTCCAGGGTGTGATGGGTCTGCAATGATTTTTCCTGCCCGTTTCCTGACTCTGGAGATGTATAAGTCCTGAATGGATGGCAGGTTAGCACCAATGATTTTTTCTGCAGTCCTGACTGTCCTTTGTAGAACGTGTTACAACGCTTTTACAAAGCACCAAAAGTGAAAAAGAATGCATTTGTGGAGGAATCTGTAGTAAATGAAAATGTGTCTGTTGCTGTTCAAAATGTGCTTTTCACGGCATTAATGTAGTGGTAAATAAAATGTAGGTAAACTATAAGCTTCCAGTCACTGATCATCATAAGGCAAACATCCACCAATATAAATAAAAATCAAGTATATTTTCAGAAAAGCATTAATTTATGCCCTTTCCCTTAAAAGACCCTAGCCTTTGATTTATCTGTCCACAGGGTACTCTTTCATCAGGAAATACCATGCACCATAACACAATAATCTTTTATTATCTTTGTAAACCTAGAGTTTCATTCCATATTCAATATAATGATTCCATATCGTTATGTAAGTATCTATACATTCTCGTCCGATTTTTGTTGTTCTTTACACCCCAAAGTGTAGCCTATTATTTTCTCAAAAATTACACATTTTTAGGCTTTTATTTTCAAGTCAAAATCGACTAACATCCGCCCGGCGCTCAGGAAAACAAGGCATGGATTTGATTAATGCTGCCTTCGAGGTCTCCTCGTAAACTCCGCCTTCTGATTTCGGAGGTCATTCTAGGCTACGACTTATAGGCGCGTTCAAGTTATTTTTGCTCACATATAATAATAATAATAATAATAATAATAATAATAACGACAAAAGTCACCCTGTAACAAAAGTAGTTTTTTGTAGCTGTTGTTTCATTTTGGGTTGTTTTCTCACCTAGTGTGTTTCGAGCAGCTATTTTGTTCCCTGGAGTGGAAATCCCTTAATTGGGATCATTTGGGCATTTGTAAAGAGAAATTGGACAGAGACCTTGTTGAGAGGAAGTCTTTTCACTACATTTCCAAACTCTTGAGCTTCAGTTGAAGGGAGAATGTGAGCTGACCATGATGCAACCCAACTGCAGGAAGCACTGTGCATTATGGGTTAAACACACTGTGAATTATGGGTTAAGGAGGTTTATGAATGTAAAATGTAATGTTAACTTACATAGAATGTCAAATAATATAGGGGAGATCGGGGCATGTTGTCACACTTTTTACTCATTGGTGTATTTCTACTACTGAGATACAATATACATTTTTCTAGTTAGATTAAGGTCATGTCTAATTACATTTTGAATAATTTGCTGGAATCAAAAGTTATTACTGATGAAAAACAACTTGTGACAACTTACCCCACATCGGGGCATGTTGTCACATGGACAAGTGTGCTGTGTTTGTGCACTCAATTCCATTTCCTCTGAGATATACTACATACTATAATAACATGAAAAACATAACATACTTAGTTCAACATACTCAGAAATCAACACCCACCACACACCAGGTAAAATAACTCCTTTATGATGTAAAATCTTAGTCACATCTTAGTCTGTTCTTAGTCACATAAAGAAAACAGTAACAGTAGAGTACATAATTTTTACAGACAGTTGTTGATGCAGCTTCCATGCGCTCCACCATTTTCCCTTAACACCCCTTAAACATCACGTCACAATTCCCACTTTCCCAGCTGCGTTTACCCCTTTGAGCTGTTTGTGTGCGCTCCACTAGGCGATCGCGATATTTCCAACGGCACTTGAAGGCAGCACACAGCCTAACCCTGGCCTCCCTTTGCATTAATCTAAGACATTCATTATTACATTAATCCCTTTACATGCTCCCAATGAATTTAATCCCCCCCCCAAGCTCCCCCCACCCCACCCCCACCCTCCCCCCTCACTCCTAAAAGAAAGAACACAATTTATTCAGATAATTGCTAAAAGTAGCGCACAAAGAAATGAAGCGCGCCATAACAGAAGGTGCACTTCTTTCATCTTTTAAATAGTTATGAAGTCTACAGAATTCAATCTTTTGTCATCGCCAAAAGAAACAATTTCCAGAGTTTTTTTTGTAGAGTTTTGTAAAGTTTTTTTTGTAAATTCTTCATTTAAAGGCCTGTGTCACCCTGCCTTAAAAGAGCTGCTAACACTAAAAGAATTCCTTTAATCTGGGTTTCAGTGGAGAGTTTTAGTGTCCCGTGATGGTCTAAATGTTGTTTCAGAGGCTTTTCCACCCATTCTTAGGGGAAACAATGAATACTTGAAATTATTTGGCATTAAAGATACTGAATATCAGCACAAAATATTGGCTTATGAGCAGCTTCAGGATAAAAATATCAGAAAACCCCATATCAGTCAAACCCTAGTTAAACCCAAACTAATCAGTAGCCCTATAAAGATCATAATTCTTAGCGTACTGATATAGCAGCGGCAGCTCTGTTCTAATTCCAAATATGCAAATCCATCTGCGCTGAAGGCCCTCCACCACCAGAGAGAGAGAACACTGTTGGAAGGTGTATCTGGTTTAAAGGGGAGATGGCACGATATGACTGGTGGGCGGCAGGATGTCAAAAATACCTAGCACGGTCCCCCCCTCTGTTCTAATGCCTATGAATTATTACTTAGCAATTTGCATAAATTCAGTTATGAAAATGAGACCGGGGATGAATAATGCATCGCGGGGCGCCATTTGTGGAATGGGGTTCCATTTCCGACCCAGATGCCGTTTTTTTGTCCGGCGATCCCGTTGAATATTTAGATTGTTGGATTGCGGGAACGTCGGGGCAAATAGCTGAAGCAGTGACAGTTCTCCATAGAAAGAAATACCTTTTTCTCTCCATTATTAAATACATTTATCTGCTTTTTGAGCATCTGCTGTATCTAGGAGGGTTTCTGGCACCGGGCAGATGAAGAACACCTCGGTTTTCTTCTGCCTGGGTTAGATTTAGAAGGCCTATTCAGCATTCATTCAAACGCTGAGCCATACGCCCATAGCAATATTGAACACGAACATTTTGTGCAGCTCCAATTTTATCTCCCTTTCTTTCAGATTGCTGCTTTTTGCTTCCGCCTCCTGCCTCGAAATCAAACGATCTGAACTGAATAGATTTAAAGCTCTCGCAACATCAGCTTATTGTCTTCGCTGCCATCCGCCATATCTACGCCAGGCAAGATGACATCCGCTGCTCTGTCTTGTTCCGAAAAGCTGTCTGTCCCCACCCCACCACCACCGCAGTATTAAGATCATATGCTGGCTAGCTGCTAAGCCCTATTATGTCTGTCTGGAGCACTCGGAGCGTGCTGGCAGGCCCAGGCGGAGGCCGGAGCCATTGTTCGCTCCGTTCCTCCCGTGGCGGTGTCATGCTCGCGCTCTTTGACTTTGGAATTACGGGCGAGGATTTGGACTTCCCGCTGGAGGGGGGATAAGGCGGATTTATTTCACCTCATCTGGAAAATGCCTCCTCTGCCCGTACGGCCACTCCAGCGGCTCTTTATCCCGCCGACTGGGAGAGAGCGGACGTTTGCGCGCGCTCGTTCGGGCCTCGGCTCTGCTCGAGGGACGCCGTCACCGCCACTCGTTTCGCCCCGAAAGGTCAAATGTTTCGACCCGAACGCGTCTGGATCCGTCATCCCATTCGCGTCTCGGAGTCTTGGAGGGAAAGAAAAGGACAGCCGGCTCATAGCATCAGAAAGGGCAGGAGATAAGATTTCCTTGGCCTTTTAAGGGGCTGTAAGCCTTTCAGAATATAGCTTTGCAAGCTGTTTGTTTGCTTCTTAGCCCGTTTAAATGGCCAAAATGTGGAAATCAAGGGTTTTACCCAGAATAGAAGAGAGCTCTATTGCAGAAAGCAGTGGTTTAGCGCCCTGAAGTCATTGTCATGATTAAAATCAGGGGTTTGGAGGAAGATAGGAAGAAGGGGATGTGTGCTTTTCAGAGGTACAACTGACTTCAGGAACATTCTCATTTATTCTCTCCGACTGCTGGCATTACCCTCCATACGATATGATGACATGTATTGATTAACTCTGAGCCTGTAGTGGAGGGGATGCTGTGGAAAGGGGCAATCTGCTTTGACTAGGTCTTTTGGACTTGATTATCTACCCAAAACTCATAGAAATGAACGATGTGCCTGGAGGTTATGAATTAATGGCGGCATTCTCCAATGCATAATTTAACAATATGTTCTTCTATCGATCCCCATAGGGAGAATCTACAGGGAGGTCAGAGGTCAGGGTCAGCTGCAGAGCAGCACTGCTGGAGCTGGTAGGGACTCCAGGTCCAGGTTCACTAAAGGTTTCCACAGAGAAGAAAAAATGACCAAATCAGAAAGCCATGTTATTCACTAATAAATCTGTCTAACAGCGCTGATCAAAATAAAGCCTCTTTGTGCCTGTCATATGTAAATTAGATGTAAATCTCATTATTTGCCCACGTAATATTTATTTGTAGGCAAGGCCATGCAAATAGAGATTGTGCCCGATTCACTCGCATTATTGTAGCACATATAAGATCCTTTGAAAGGAGGCATAGGACTTTGAGGCAGAGGGTTTTCATCCTGCAATCTAGATCAGATCAGAGAACTCTGCAATTATAAAGGGGCTTCGGGGTGTGAGGGTGCAGCCTTGGTGGATTAGTCTAACTGCTGAAGCTATTTGTGCTTCAAATTGGTGATGAAGGGGCTATTAGCTTGCGCGGTGCCCTTTTTTTGCCCCCTTTTGTTTGCACCACAACATTTCATAGTGAATAGTCTTGCTCAAGGACACTTCAGCAGGGCAGATCCTAGGTTGAAATTTGCCTTTTCACTATCGCTGCTCTCTCCTGTTGTTTTTCTGCACCGACTCCTCCCTTGTTTCTTGGTGGCTGGCTGCTCCCAGCCTATTATTCTGCTTCTATCGTGATGAGGCCGACTCTATCGATCATTCACTGGGGGGAGGACGCAAGGTTTCCCTCCAGCGCTTTTCAAATTTTAATATCAAGGGCCCACAGAGGGAGGCGGTCCTCTCTGTGTCGTACCTGCTTCGCCTGGCTTTCGGTGGCGGATATAACCCCGGCTCCTGCGGTTTTGCACTAATCCTGGTCCTTCAAGATCAGAGCGAGGCTTTTTGTCAATAAATTACTATTCCACTTCCTGTGTTATTCATATGACTGTCTTGTTCAGTGTTTCCCTCATAAATATTTTCCAACAGTTGCGTCCTAACAGTTCAAGGCCATACGTTTAGTACCTTATATGGTACAACATAGGAGAGAAACCCTTACAATCTGACCATGAATAAGGATTCACATAAAACACCCAGAATGGCAGCAATACCCACTATGTCTTTTTTCAATTATACAATGGGGTTTTAACAGTTTTCAAGGGTCCAAGGGCCATAAAAGCAACTCAACACATAAATGACTATTCAAGTAGGAAAAATGGCAGTTGTGTTTTTACAGCAGGCCATGCTTTTGTGCAGATAGAAGTTACATCTAGCTCAACCTATGAATTTGGATTTCTTTTTTAATGTTTTATTTAAGGAACATCTGCTTTATGTACAGGTGAGAGTGACAGGAGAGATTGGATAGGGAAAGGGAATGTGCGACAAAAGGCATAAACCAGATTCAAACCCACAACAACAGGAGTACATAATAGGCCCATAACAACCCTGAGCTACCAGGACGCCCCATGAATGTATTATCAGTAGTGAGTGGAGGAAATTCCCCTTCAGCGATTCTTCAGAACAGTAGAGGAAGTTTGCTGAAGGGGGAAGCAGCAAAAAGAAACTGCATGTCCTGTTTTGTTCATAACTAAGCAGCAGATTGGAGTTTTAGTTCTACAAACATGTCTTGGAGGCTCTGGAGGCAGAAACAATCTCATTGCTTGAGTTCATTTTTGGTAGCGCAAGTTAGCTAACTGGCAACCTTGAATTGCAAGGAGGGAACGCTGGCCAATATAAATGAATAAAGTTTCATTCATTCATGACCATGGCATTCATGATGTTGGAAGGTCAGCAGCTAGCTAACTAGCTTACCTAGATAGCTGAAAACTATGGTTAGTTTGAACTTGGAAGGTCAGATAGCTAACTAGCTAACCTAGATAATGCAGTATGGCTAGATTGTATTTTTTCAGTTAGTAGCAAGAGTGATATTGGCTTCATATTAGCTACCTCTTCTCTTACCTCTTGTCTTTTTCACTGGGCTTCAACATTACTTAGCCAGAAAAACTGTAGTTCTATCTCCACCCATTGAAGTTCAACGTGAACCAGTGAGATTATTTCTGACTGCAGAGCAGTTCTGCCTGCAACAAAGCAGCGCAACGGACCTCTCCGCACCCAAGATTCAGCAAAATTGTCCCATATACCCCCCCCCCCCCCCCCCCCCCCCCCATCATTTTCCCTCTGAACTGAAACTTTAAAGCTAAGTCCAGTTAGCTGACTCCTTTACTCTTGAAAAGAACACACTGCAAAGTAAAGCCCCGAAGCTCTTCAAAAAACAGAAACCGAATGCAACGCGGAGCAGTCCTCGGTAACGAGAAGAAACAACAGCAACAAGAGAACAAGAAGAAAGCACCCGGAGAAAAATGGGGGGCGGTTGTTTATTTGCTCATGAGAGGAATGTGCATACATTTACAAAGGTTGCCAAACGCTTGTCTTCAAATGGCACTGGGATGGAATAATGCCAGTTTCATTAGGAGGCGTACACGGGTAAGAGGACGTAGCCGTCAGTCGGCCTGTGGGGTAAATAGACACCCTGCTATCAGTGCAGACAACGCCGCTCTGAGCCGGCTTGTTTGACACCAGATAAGTAGCAGCTGTTTCACTGGGAGTCCTCAAGCTGTTTACTGGGGAAGCTGAACTCCATTCACACTCGGATAGAAGCTGGCAAGTGGTGGGAGAGGAAGAGGGAGTGGGGGCGCTGATTTGACATGGTAGGCTGTTCCACTCGAATCTCCACAGGACAAGACAACACCTCCAACCGCTTTCGTTCAACCCATTCATTTTGGATTGAAGTTGCCAATGGCTGAAATTTTGCGCCGTCATTTCATATCTTTAAATATGACCATTTTCATGCCCCAGACATTGCAAGGATTCAGTGTTTCCCCCCAAACCTTTATTCTAGTTGATTATTTCCAGTAAACCCAGTCAGTGTTTCTGAAGTCATGGAACAGTCATACCTCTTCTGTTTTGTACAATTAGTAAATCTGGAATATCAAATGATGATCATGACTGGAATCCCACTTATGCTAGCATTTGACTGATATGGATTTTTCAAGGCAGATATTGATATTGATATTTTATGTCGATGTCCAGTTTCTTTAAATTTGACAATTTTCACACCCCCAAAAAATTACAAGTATTCAATGTTTGTCTGAGAATTCTATTCTCTGAAAGCTTCTGAAACAGCATTTAGACCATCATGGGACACTAAAACTCTCCATTGAAAACCAGCAAAACCCAACAAGGGTTGCCAGTTCAAAACCACTGATGCAAAGCTGGAGAAATGAAGCCTGGAGAAAACGCACGTCACCGATTGACTTATTTATGCGCCATATGGTCTTCACAACGTTCTGTGTATTTGCGTTGTCGCATCTGAAGGCGAATCAAATGTGCGAGTGACATCCTGTCTGCGAGAAAAATAAAGTCAAACATTTCCTTCCTCTCTGCTAATGTTAATAGCAGACCTGTCTGGGGAGTGCGACACACTTCTCGCAACACAGGCCCAGTTTTATCAATCAGGGCTCAGCTGGCTCCCCAAACGACAGAAAGTCTGCCTCAAGTTTACCCCTCCGCTGCTAAAACACAAGAACAAAGCCTTCCCACTCACTCTTTTCGCTTTTGCAGAGCACAAAAAAGTGGAGTTATTCTAAGGTACTCTGGTGAGAGAGAGATGTTTATTTGGATTATCGCATCTCTAGAGAAAGCACGCCTCCCTCAGCCAATTTAGAATTTGCCCCGTAGGCCAGAAATCATTTGCAGAGTGGATAAGTTAATTAAGAACAGTGAAGGGATGATAAGAGCCTTGTATTCGGCTCCAGCAGTACAGTAATTGCATTTCACACTCGGTATTTGTGGCAGGGGTCATTGTGTATCGGAGGACCGCACTCCAAGAAGATAAAGACACCTAATTACTGTACAAGGCTAAAGTGGCACAGAGCCAGCTGACACATTTTTGTGTATCTGTAAACACCTTGGGCATGATGTATTGATTAACTAGAACTTAGTGTTTTTTTTCTGAAGGACAGGTTACATAAGAAATTCAAATGGGGAATCAAGCCTGTCAGTACGAGCCGGTTTACTTTACACCAAGGTTAGACCGATATATCGGGCCGATACTGGCTTTTTATTTAATATCGGATATTGGCCAGTCATGTTGTGAAATTTTCCATGTAATGGAATTTTCTTACTTTTATTACTTTTTTTAAATGAAAAGCCTAATGTGTACCAGAGTTTCTCCTACTGTTGAATAGTGGAGAGTTTTAGTGTCTCATGATGGTCTAAATGTTGTTTCAGAGGCTTTTCCACCCTGACAAGAATACAATTCTGGGAGAAATACTGGGGTTTTTTTTGCATTAAAATGGTCAAATTTAAAGATATGAATATTGGTGCAAAATATCAGCTATCAGCAACTGCAATACATAAATATCAGTATTGGTATCATCTTTCAAAAACCCACATCGGTCCAACCCTAGTATATACAATGTGTCCAAGAGGCTGTTGTGGTAATTCTAAATAGACATCCAGGTATACAACTGAAGCAGTGTGTCATCTGTGTGTGTGTATTTGTATTTGTGTGTGCACCAACCATTATGTATCACTATAGGCATGTGCATACCCTCTGGGAACAGATTTTATGGAAATCAACATGGTTGTAAACCTTGAGTTTCCCAGTCATGAGCAGCATTGGTATTGGCAGTAGAGACACATTAGTATGGAAGGGATGGAGGACAGAACCTATTCTGTACTCACTATCTGCTTCATGAAAAAAAAAGTGTCTTTCTCTTCAATTACCTATTCCAGTGAATCCATTCTGAGTGAAATTGACATAAGAGCTTGCTGCGTATCTTCTCTCATGTAAATGTTAATATTGAGTATTAGAGCAAAGCACTCAGGCTGGGAGACATTGGACGGCTCTGACCGCGCCAATCGATCTCAGCGGGGAGGATTACAGCAGTGATTGGACTCAGCTGGTAATGCTCTTCTGTCCGATAAGATCCACTGCAAATAAGATTGCAGCATGAAAAGTCAGAAAAGATCATTTAGAAGCCATTAACACAGATCCAGAGCATATTATCTTGATCTTATTTACCTAACACAAAGCATTATCGTAAGAGGGGCCTTTTCATTTTAAAACAAAGACCAATAACTTTTGTCCAAACTTCAATAGAGTGCTTATGACTCTGGCGGCCATATTGGAGGTCTTGGGCAACAATGGCTGTGAACAGCTGACTGTTTCTAAATGTACAAACACACATGGTTAATTTCTGTGCTGTTTTTGTCTGGGAACTGAACATTTCACTGATACATCTGATTCATTTTGTGTTTATGTTAGCTAGCTAGCTAACGATAGCATCTAGTCAGCTAACCAACATGGTCCTGTTGTGGACACTTGTGATTTGCGTAGCTAACATATAGAAGCTAGTGTTAGTTGTGGCTAGTAGTTGCATCCTAACATTAAAGTCACAATGAAAAAGCATTTTGAGAGCATCTTGCTTCCTTAATGTAATGTATTTCCTGTTGAAACAGGATGTTGGGGCGGGACATAGCCTAACGCAGAGGGATCATTCAAAAGTGTAAACTAATGAGATATCAGTTAGGGAGAGAAAGGCAGGTTTATTTGATGAGACAGGCAGAGGGGCAGGATTGCTCAAAAATCTGTGATGATTTTATTGATTGGAATGTTTATGTCACCTCCTGGTACAGGATGAAGTCACCACTTAAGATTTTCTGTTTTCCAGGAAGGAAAATTACTGAGATTTTGATTTTGATTTTTTTGTGTGTAATTTTTGGCCATAAATTGTCAAATATGTGTATGGCATGATAGTTAATGAGCTAAAAAGGGTAATTGACTTAATTTTGCTTTACTAAATGAGCCTTCTGGCTAGTTAGCTAGCTAACAGTTTGTTCAGGTTAACTGAGCTGATTCTTCTCAAGCTACAACTCAGAGTGTTTTGGAGTAGAGACTAGGGCTAAAGACAACTGAGAGCATTACTTATTTCTTTTTCTAGCTTGGTTTTTATATATTTATACATTTTTTGCACACAGCCAGTTCTCCAATGGACCTCCATGATGGAGCCAGCTGTGGTGCCGTGAAATTTGTGACAAAACTGAAAAGCCTCCATATACACTTCATTACACTCCAATAAATGGTTTGAGCAAACAGGGTTTGACCTCTGAACCCTTGTAATCATCTGTGTCGGTTTGGGTCAATAACCAATCAGTGGCATTGGATGTGGCTGCAATCAGAGATTGACAAAAAGACATTAAAATATATTTTGTTGCAAATTGGCCACAATAGTCTAATCTTAAAGAGGTAATCCTCAAGATCCTGTTGTTTTTTTTGTTTTTTTTTATTACTTTGTTTTTTATGGGTTTCAATTGCGCTTCATCTGTGGCTGCAGTAACATAGCTGGCCAACAGTGAACTGATCTCTTGTCAGCCAGCTTTGCTCAGGCAGTTATGGTTATTGAGACAGAAAGCTGCAAGAGTCAGTCTACCAATCCTGCAAACTGTGAGGACCTTCTGAACACTGAGCTCCTGACGCCCTCTTGTGTCTCTTAAAGGTTCATTTCTCTCAGTACAGAGGATAGTTCACATTAACTCCTGCAGCCTGTACATAAGTGACTTGGAGTATTAAGCATAAAAACTGCCTTCACAAAATTTGAGAATCATAATATAACCTTCCAAGAAAACAGTTGCTTGTATACATTTTCATAATATTTATCATAGTACTTTTTATCCAAAAAAAAATAAAAATAATAATGATGATAATGATGATGGTACTACTACTACTACTACTACTACTACTACTACTACGACTAACTGCTACTGCTGCTACTACTACAATAAAAACAAAATTGTTCAAATAAAAACAAAACCAAAAAAGTGAATTTTTAAGAGTTCTGGTAGTCAATAAAGTGAAGCTTAAATTGGGGTAACATGCATAAGCTATTTCAAGTTCAGTTCAGTCTCCCAGGCTCATTTGTCCAATCAAAAGCTACTATCTTATCGCTGAAATGCAATAAATAATGATGTGGTTGACAGCCGTAACCTGTCTCACCAGTCTTCTCTTTCTCTTGATCCTCCTCCTCCACCTGCCTGCTTCACCTAAGGGGAATAAGTCAGAGGATCAGCAGTAATCACAACTCAAACACCGTGTGTCATTTTCAGCTGCGCAGTGGAAATTATCATAACTTTTCCTCAGTGCGAGTAGCGCTGCTGGCATTTAACATTTACATTCTCATCACTCCCTGCACATGATTGGTTTAAAATATCAAAGCAAATTCAATTTCATATTGTATTTGTTTTTAATTAGACAGACTTAATTTCATCTGAGTATTGCTCCAGCCATCTTTGTCGAATCAGTTTGGATGTTGGTTGACATTTAACATTCAACAGTGTGTTATAGTGCAACTTCAGATATGCAAATCTATGAAGCACCAGAAGAGAAAAAAAATATCAACTCCTCCTCCTCCTACTTATCCCTGAGTGTCTGTCTATCTGTGTTCCCCCTGTATATCGATCCAACCCTAGATTGAGAGCCTATTTTTGAGAATGAGGCTTAAACAAACCTGTCATAGCTGCTATTATTGTCTCGCTCTCCTCATTGCTTCAAGTTCAGCTACAGCAGTGCAAACAGCAGAGATCACAACTCTGCCTGCTCTATCTCTCTCACTCTCTCATTGTTTCTCCTCCTGGTGTATTGATCTTTTCTCTATTCTCAGACGTTCCTGCTCTAGTTAGATAAATAACAATGATCAGGCTCCCTGTTATGGCAGAGGCCTATATTTACACACCCCATGATTTGTAAGCGTTTCTTGAAAAATGTCAATGGCATCCTTGCAATTTTGCAATTATACTTTGTAACATAAATGTTAAAAGTGTCAGCTTGTAATAAGTTGTATTGTTTGATGAGTGAGGTGGTAATGGTCCATTGGCAGCATATTTTTTCATTTATATTCTCATATGAAGTGCAGATTTGCATTATTGACACAATGAGTAATTTAGCAGTTAGGGCCTCAGATGCTTATTATACTACTACTACTATTAATACTACTGTTACTACTACTGTTAGTGCTACTACTACTGCTGCTGTTACTGCTACTACTACTACTACTACTACTACTACTACTAATGCTACTACTACTTATACTAATACTACTGCTGCTGCTACTACTACTACTGCTACTACTACTACTAATACTACTGCTACTACTACTGTTACTACTGCTAGTGCTACTACTACTACTACTACCACTACTACTACTACTACTACCACTACTACTACTACTATTAACTACTACTACTACTACTGATACTACTACTGCTACTACTACTGCTGATACTACTACTGCTGCTACTACTGCTATTACTAATACTGCTGTTACTACTATTACTACTGGGCTACTACTACTACTACTACTACTACTACTACTAGGCTACTACTATTAATAATAATAACAATAATAATAATAATAATAATAACAATAATAATAATTATTATTATAATAAAAATAATAAGAAGAAATGTTCATAATTGCAATAATTGTCACAATCCTAAAATTGTATCCACTAATCATTGGGTTCAGAGTTCACGTAGATTGCGCATGCGTACAACATCATGGTGGCACAGGGTGAACCAGCTGGGGAAGTTGTGAAATTATTTACCAACTAAAGTTTTAATGATAGGAATGGGGTGTTAACTCTGAAATTATCATAATTTTGACACTAAGCAGAACGAATATCTCCTAAAGAAACAGAGAGAAAAACATGACAGCCAACGAGGATCAAGAGGTATGAGGGAATGATGATGCAGGAGCAGACTTACTGGCGTTAGCGAGCTAACGGCTAACTATTTGACACTAGCATCTGCTAATGCTGCTACTACTAGCCTGGGGTTACAAGCTTAGTCGACAGCGTTTCTGCTTCCTAGCTAGCAAAACAGCTTTACGTATTGTACAGACAAGATGTCCACTTTTATTCTATGCGCAAGAGCTCTGTTTAGTTGACACATCAGTCAAGCCAGAGCTTCAAATGCATTTCTAGCTGCTATTAAGCACCGATACGTGTCGTTCTTTCTTGTACGGAGAGAACGACATGCCAAGCTCCATTCAAAAACATGTCAAGTTAATGTGTTTTTGGTTATCTGCAAAGGTACATGCCGTATGAAATATGTCTCAAGACGGTTACTGAATATTTAGGATCCACATATCAATTCGGCATACATGTAATCCACCAATCATCACTTTCTATGAATAGAATGTACACTTTTAGAACTGGTTTGCCTGTTTTTTCCCCAGTCATTTTTCTCCACAATACACAGTGGTGGGCGGTCGCGTGCAGCGTGATCCAATTCTAAAAAATGGAATTTTATTGAAATCAATGCTACCTGGTGGATTATATCTATGCCGGATTGAAGAATGGCACCTCACTATTCATAATAGGTCTTGAGTGTAATTTATATGTAATAGCGTGTGTACCCTTGCCGACACGCTTTTTCAATGGAGTTTGGTGCGAATCTATCCGTTCAAAGAGGGAACGGTGTCAGGGCAAGCTGATATTCATCTTGTTGCCTACTTTTACAAAAACGTGTATTTCTCACTAACCGCCTGTCTCTCGTTCTGTTGTCATATGCTTAACAGATGGAGTTGGAAGCTCTTCGCTCTATCTATGAGGGGGACGAGTGTTTCAAGGAGATCAGTCCAGTTTCTTTTCAGTTTAGGGTGAGTATAACTCGGACACATTTGATGTGGCCTTGCTTATTGGTGGTACCCACCCGGTACAACATGACTTGAGACCTTCTTATGAACCATTAGGATATACTGGTAAATTTGGCATACTTAAGAGCAGCACTTGTCAATGTAGTTTCAACGTTTAGAATTGGCACACACTTGCTATCACCCACCATGGTATATTTTGGTGGAAGAAGATTGTGGGAATAACAGGCAGACCAATTCTAAAGATTGAAATTGAAGTAAGTGCTGCTGGGTGTATTGGATGCATGCTGAATTGCAAAGTGGAACCTAATGATTTGTAACAGGTCCTAAGTCATGTTCTACTACGTATGCATGCTTGCCAATAAGCAAGGCAGCATTAGACGGACAGATTTTTGAATGGAGTTTGGCGTGATGTCCTCTCCAAAAAAGAGAGACCAGACAGTATTGGGGCTAGAGTGAGAGGGACACTTGTTGACTGTCAATTTCTCAAATACTGGCAGCCACATGGGCAGTTGCAGCTTAACTTCCATTTCAATGTCATATTCCAGATAGGAGAACTCGAGGACTCCAAAGCATTCATCCTGGATGTCACATGGCCAGAGACCTATCCTGAAACTGCCCCACAGTTATCCCTAGATGCTTTCTTCAACAACAGGATGTAAGTAGCAAGTGCAATTCTCTGCACTGTCTTGTAGAATAATATCCTGCTATGTCACGCATACATTATGGTGATTTTGTTTGTCTTTCCTGTGTATTCTGTCGATGGAACCCCAGCGCCCCAGGGACCAAGCAGCTGATCATGTCCAAGCTGGAGGAGCAGGTGGAAGCTAACCTGGGCACTGCCATGATGTACACCCTGTTCGACTGGGCCAAGGAGAACCAGGAGGCCCTTATGGAGAACCACCAGCCTGTAGTGACTGCTGTGGTCAGTGGGTCTCAGCACTTTGACTAAACGGACTCCACTGTAGCGTGTAGAGTCGCAATTATCAAATCTAGAATTTAGTAAAGGTATGAAAATATGAAACTTTGATAAAGATATCAATTTACACTCGTAAGGGGCACCACCTTCCTAGATGAAGGACCTTTACTTATACTAATCAGTCATCAGTCTAAAGATCGTGAAATCTTTTCAATACAGGGATTACTTTACTCTGCAAGTAAGGAAACACTTAACAACTTCTCTGTAATAAATGGGAATATTTATTTAACTATGCAAGCATAACAAATTCAATGAGATAAGCAATATAAGGCACGTATATTGATCACCAGAATGAAGCACGGAAACTATAGACTAAAAATAGACATGAAATGCAATGAAACAAAATAAGAATGAAAGGGAAATGATAATGAAATATGGGAATAAGAATTGGCAGCAGTAAATGGAGGTATGTATGGATCAATCAACCAGAGAAGCGAGGCGGAAAGCTACGGGGCAACTAGACTATAAAAGCCTAACTTTTCCTGATCTATTTAAGTAATTTGAATCTAAGCTGTTGCATCAACTCTCAGCAGTAAAGACGTGGATAATCAGAGCCTACTTTGTTCAGTTGAGAAGTCCTGCCGGGTCGGGTTGTCTGGTCCAGCTGAGCTCGGAGAGACGGGCTCGGCGTGGCCGGTTACCTGGCAACGGCAGACGCTGGAACAGCTGGTCTCTGATGTGTTATCGTCACGTCGAGGCAAGCAGCGCTACCGGCTTTTCACAGCTGTAGACAACAGGCCTCTCTGGATGTGGAACACTGCGGCGATGTTGCATCAGTGTTTGACTGCTGGTCTTGGAAGAGCTGACGTTTCTAACTCTGCTAACTGTTATAAACTAAATGATCTCGTTCCTAAATAGCTTCGAAAATGACCTTCGCTTGGCCGAGCATTGATAACTTCTTAACTATTAGACGCGAGGTTCAAACTTCTTGTAAGAGATTCTTAAGTTCATCTGGAGAAGACGTCTCTAACTCCAGGTTCAAACTCTAAGTTTCAGCTAAAGTCGAATTGTAGCTAAATTGTTGGTCTTGGCTTCAGCAGGTTTCTTGGCGAGGGCGGAATGTTGAACTGTCTGAAAACCCAGATAAGAACATTTTATAGCTCTTTGAATTCTCAGGCGTGGTTTGCCATGCAAATCACGCTTCGCGCTCTTTTTCTGTTTACTAATTAATTTCTTTGTTTGAGAAGATTTCACCCCGAACTGAGAGGGAGGGGGGAAAGGAATGCAAGAGGAATCATTCCTCTAGTCTATTTTATTTTGGGATCTATTACTAAGTGATCTTAATAAAGATTCCTTTTAAAATAATATGTCGGTATTTTACATCTCCACCAATTACTGTTGTCAATTGATCGAAATAATAAAAACCTGTCAACTTACATTCAAACTTATATAGCTAGCACATCAATATAAGGACATCAAATACCTTCCTGGTACAATCTGTGGCTATAAAGTCTTCATCAAGTTAACTCGTATATGTGACTTGGGTCTCTAACTTCGTGATCAATATGAGAAAGACAATTTAAACATTTAAGACATTTGGACGCACTGACATTTTATACGGACCTGTCGTCGCTATAAATGACCACAAGGTGGCAGTGTAGGACCATGAAAATAGGAGAGTGTCTCTGGATGAATATCTGATACACTTCAATCATTTAACGCATCATGGTCTGTGCATGTAACTTTAGCTATTGAACATCTTCAACATATATATGGGCCTATAGTCAACACATCTAGTATACTTCAAACTACAAAATAGATCCATTAAAGACATTGGGAAAATATAGTTGAAAGCAGGTTTTAAAGGAATGTGAAAAGGGAAGAGATTTATGACTGTCCTGATTTAGAGAGGGGGTAGTGATGAGACTCTGGAAAGTGTCAACAGCAGTCATTGGTTCCTTCGTATTGACACGGTGTGTATTCCCGTTCTCACCCAATGGTGACTGTCCCTTCTGATTAACCAGAACAGTCTGGTACTCCAAATGAAGAAAGGAGGGTGATTCCCTATATTCAGATGTGTGAGAAGTATGGATGTGTGATTGTATAGTTCATTAGTATTCCTGAGTTCTTGAGTCCTTCTCCTCCTGATGGCTGAAAGATAAAGGTCGTTAATTGTGGAATGTGTGAGTTTCAAAGCTCTTCTCCGGGTTGGTATCCTGTCGTTAATTTCCTGAGCTGTCCTGTGGAGACATCTCTGGCTGGCATAGACTCAACTCCTTGAGCCATGGACTGTGTCCATTCGACACCTTTATGGCCACTTGTTGTGATAGGCCATTTGGTGTTGATTCAAGAAGACAACAGAAAGGTTGTGGGCTTTCTGCAAATGTCTCCCTGGTATCGCTACACCACCTTCAACAAATGCCTCTGCACACAGAAGTCCATTAGAAGCATCTCTGTCCTCTGTTGTTTGAATGCAGATTTGTGACTCTTGTTTTTGCAGACATTGACATCCAGTAGCGACTTAACCACTAATGCCTCAACGGCCAAGAAGAAGGAGAAGAAAGAGCAGCTGACCAAAGCACAGAAGAGGAGGATCACCAACAGAACAGGTAAATGAGTCGGGGTATCCTTAAAATCTCAATTTAAGGCCTTAAAGTATTGAAATGCCTTAAATGCAGTTATTAGAGGTCTTTTGATGCAATGTTGTTGGTGGGATTTATTAATGTTTCCTACCTAGGAAAAATAGCCAAATCCCCCCAAACCAAGCTATTCCTTTAACATTTAATTTCCTGGTCTCCTTTGATTAGCGATGTTTAATCAGAAATAGGCTGGTTTTTGGTTTCTTTATTTTGTTTTTTAAATTGGTCTTTCAATCAATTCCAGGCAGCATCAAAAAGGTCTCAGAAGGTCTTAAATTTGGCTTTCTGAAGCCTGTAAATCCCTTATGAATACACAGTCTTAGTTATGATCATAGGCTACATATTAAAGACTGTAGTGATTGTGCAGCATAAGAGACAACAGATGCCGGTGCATGTGATGATAATTTGTGCTTTCAGATAACAAGGGGGATCTGCCAAGAGGTTGGGACTGGGTTGACGTTATCAAAGTAGGTGACTTTTACTCTTGAACCACTGTAGTTCCCCTGTTCTCCACAAGATGACACTCTTACTCACTTCTTAAGCCTGCAGTGATGTTCATCATTAACCTTTTCTTTTTTTCTCTTTCTCACTTGTCATCACTACTTCACGATCTCCCAGCACGTAAGTGAAAACCTCCTAAACCTCATAAAAATCTCCCTCAACACAAAGTAATGTCTAATTTGCTGTCTCCTCTTCTGCTGTTTTAGCTGAGCAAAACAGGAGGAAAAGAAGAGGACTAGGCCAGAGGGACGGTTTCTCCAGTGCTGCTTTTTTTTTTTGTTTTTTAAAGGAAGTGCAATGAAGTCTCCTGATGCTGCTGCTCCTGTCCAGATGCCTTCAGATCCAACCTGTTACACTCAAGATGGCTGCTTCCCTTAGAACCAAAGCTGGCCCGGGTAAAGCCGGACACAGTCATCAGCTCTGGACTTCACAGCATCCTGAGAGGAGTTGAAGCTACACGCACACACACACACACACACACACACACACACACACACACACACACACACACACACACACACACACACTTCCAGCTAGATATTTAAATTTCTTCTCAGAGAGCCTATATGTGGACTTGAGATTGTGCTTTTTGAGCTTGACAAAAGCCCAGGCTGCTGTTGTTTTAGTAGTTTTCGGTGTTGTGTGAGCAGCCGGGGGCAAGACGTGAAACCGCATTATCCAGGTTTTGTTCACCTTTAATGCAGTTTAGCGCTCGGATTTCCGCTTTCAGGGTGGAGCGTGCACGATTTTTTCTTTTCTCAACCAAAGCGAGATAGACTTACACGCTGTCACTGCCGCGGTTTCAAAGTCTCTCTGAGATTGGGTCCAGTTGCCAAGCATCGGAGCCATAAATACAGGACTGTGATTGGAAATGGACGTGTGAAAGTATCAAGTGTCATCCCGCGGTAACTCCTGAGGTGTCATGTGGCTGTGCTTTGTGAAAGCAGACGACATTTTAATAACACACCAACTGGAAATGTTCTTCTTTTCACCCCTTTTTCTTCTTACTTTGACAACTGTTTGCCCTTCCCTACCAACCCAGATACTTTACATTTTTATATATAAATAAAAAAAGATTTGGTCTACTGCTTGTAACTTGTCTGATAACGTGAATTACTCAATATGTGTGCAGTTAGTGTTTAATGTAAGAGAAAGAGACAGCTTGATTCATGTGAATACTAAGAAGTTTCTCCTCCAGCAGCTTTGTGTATGGATATACAGTATAGTCTGTTCCCATAGTAATGTAATCTGAATAGTGTTGAGTTGCAAAACATTTGTATGACTGTAGTGGCACACTGGCAAAGATTGAAATACTTTCCAAGCATTTGTACACCATAATTAATCAATAATGAATTCCTTTTATCAGGTTCTTTAATAGAGTTGAGTGTTTTCAGGCTAGATTTGGATCAGAACTGCAGGCCAGACTGGTTTTGTCAAGTTACTACAGTTAGCCTGACTACGACCGGAAGATGGTCGATTTTTCCTTCAAAATAAAAGCAGAAAATTTGGAAAACTACAGAATAAAGAATGAATAGGTAGTGAGGTGTGCAGACCACCAAAAATCATAAAATCTGCAGATTAAATATGGATTGACATTCTAGTTGGAAAATATATACAAAAACAACAAAGATGAGATTATGTATATTTTGAAAGGGTGCTTGATGGACAGGTAAGTTTATAGCAAAATAAAACAGTGGATGAGTAAACACAAAACATTCTAGAAAAGAGGAATATGACTACTATCTTGTAAAAGTCCAGTTAAACCTAAATGGCAAATGTTCCTACAGGTCATAGAATCCAGTATCTGTTGTCAGGCCCTGAAGTATTGTCATTTACTTCAGGGTCAATGAATGCGTTCATTTTTGGGACGGAGTGGGGGGTTTTATTTTGAAAGTTATGACCGGAAGCAGTGTATTTAACTCCGGCTGGCTTGACACTATAGGAGCTGACCGCGCACAATGTGGACCTACTACAGAAATGGACTTGTTCCCAAAAAGAAGAAGAAAGTAGGTGCTCCACGCGACAAATTATATTTGTTAATAGTGTAATATTGTCAATGAATCATATATTGTTTTTGTGTTTGCATGACAGCCCTTTATAGTTTATTCATTACGGCTTCAGTCACTAATTAACGTTAATGAGACGACGGTCTGGAGTTGAATGTCATGTAGGAACTATTTGATAACATTAATAAGTTGATTTTAGTAACCGTTCTTCTCTTTATCGTGTTCATTTTCTGTTCTATAATATTCCTAGCATTTGTAGTGTGTCTGTTAATAATGAATTTATAGTGAGCTTATCACACTTAATGGTATTTTTATCCCCTATAGTTTCACTTTAATATTTCTACAATATTTCTGTAGGGACTTATAGTCTGTCTGTTGTACTCAGTGGTGAGTTTATCATATTTTATGGTATTTGTTTCCTGTGGTATTACTGTAATATTCCTATTATGACTATATGAGGGATATTTTTATAGTATACTTACTAAAATAATGATAGTCTAAATCAAAACAGCAACTTCTACCAAATATGTGGCAATGGCTTTTAAATAGCTACTGTTAAAAAAAAAGATAGATAGATAATTGTCCAGTCAATTACCAGTACACATTAGTTGTGACTAAGACAAATGAACATGTTAAATTAAAAAAAAGTTTAATTTTAGTCTATATCAGTCATTTAACCCAAATGGGTTTTTTCTGTATATAGGACTATATAGTTTTGTTTCTTCATGTCTTGCAGGAGGACAAACAGCCTGTAACATTTCCAGCGATCCGCACTGGTCCTACTTCACTGTGCCAGGTGATCTGATGTAGCCTACATTGTAGTCTATTATCTTGTAGGATTTATAAAGAATGTATGATTGTAAGCAACTTAATATTGTACAGGTCCTGTAGGGTGTGTGTGTGTGTAGAGAGAGAGAGAGCGAGAGAGAGAGCTTGGCTCCCCCACCTCCAGCAATTCAATTTGACACTGTTTAACTGCAGTTGAGAAAAATTCTTTGCTTCTGATTTGATGTATTGATAATTACTAATGTGACTGCAGCAGCTCCTTTTCTCTGTCTTACTGGCTATGGTCCTCTGGATAAAACTATTAGGACCAATGAGGCGAAATCAATGAAGATGAACATATTAAAGCTGCCGCATGTAGCATTTTAACATCAATAAATCATTACCACAGTATAATTAGGCTACTGCAAACAAATGAGAAGACTGTCAGCCTCTAGTGGCCTCTACACTACATTTGACATTGTGTGCTACCCGGTCGGATTTGGAGGGAAATCTGCTGGATTGCTTTACGGCACAAAACAGGAAAAGGGCGCTGTTCTTCCAGAGCAAACAGAGCTAAAGCTTTCAGAGTTTCTAGTGATGGCAAATGGTGAAAGGAGTGAGTGAAGGCTGGAGGAAAAATCATTTCCAACATGCTTCTCCTCTTGGGGAGGGGAGACAGGAAGCAACAGGGTTTATGGGAAATGTAGTCTTCTTTTGGAGAATCACTAATGCTAACAATACCACTGGTGTGATATAGAGGCTACCAATCATCTCGACCATGATCACACTTGTTTACTTTAATCATACCAAGGTATCACAATTAATTTGACAATGATAGATTGAGGTTTAAAAATGCTACTCATAGCACCTTTAATCACTGAATGAATATACTACTGTACTAATGTACTATCCTAAATTGTAGAGGACAAACTGGAATATGCATGTCACCAAGTTGAATGAGGAGGCAGAATACGATATTAAAGATCACCTCAAAGTAAGTGCTGTGCTTACACTGTTTGCAGATGCTCTATTTTATATCCTCTGTCTGTCCATTACTGAGATAATCCCAAGATCAACTTTAACAGCTGAATTATCCTCTCTGTTTGTCTTCCAGTATCAGCTACAGCAGCGGCACAAAGCTGAAACCCATAATTACCCGTTCTTAGAGGACAAAGTAACTGACATACTACACCTGCTGAAAACACAAGGCCATTTATTCAAGGTAAGGATGCCTCAACAGCATAGTGTTAGATACAAATAGAATTATCTGTCAAGCATTCACACAGACCCAGCATTTATTTTTCACAGGACAAAGCTGTCAAGGTCTTATTAGATCTAAGCGAGCATGGCAGAAGAAAGGAGGACTCCCCAAAGTTGCTGAGGAGCCTGGCAGCACTTGGGCAGGAAGATGAAGAAGAAGAAGAGGGAAGGGAAGGATACGGTCTAGACATCAAGGAGGATCTGACCTCATCGGCAGAGAGCGGGACTTGTCTGTCCGTCAGGTCCAACCAGGATGAAGTGGACAAAACAAGGGAGGACATCAAACTCTACAAGACTCACCTGTTAAGTGATGAAGCGGCCAATGAGCTTCAAGGAAAGGAAGCCCCTCCATTTCATTTTAAGGAGAAGAGGTTCATGGTTTACGTATGCGGAGGGTACAAAGGTAAGAGTCAAGCCACTAGAAATGGCAATTTCTTTTTTTTTTTTGTCTCCATCTTTGGTGCTCAGCGCTCGTTGCTGTGGTGTTTCTGCACTGCACTTCCCAGAGATCACCTGTCAATCAAACAGTGTGTCCAGTACTGTGACGTCTTTGTCCTTGGATTCTCTGTTGATGCAGTTTGAGTTTCTCTTTTCTTTGTCTGTTCAGCCATGGTGGCTATTACTGCTCATGCTAACTACCCAATTCTTCTTCTATTTATTCTATTTATTCATATTAACTTCCTCCTCTGTTTCCTCTTGCCTTTTTCATTGGGCTTCAGTCTAATGTTACATAGCCCCCCAAAAAAGGTTCTTTGGCTCCGCCCACTGAGGTTTAACTCAATCAATGAGATTATGTCTGCCTCCAGAGCAGCTCTGCATCCAAGAAATGTTTCTACAACTACTACATAAATCTGCATAATTTTGGTGGTATCATTTGCGGTACTGTAGCCTACCATCGGACTTCGGGTACATTACCACAGAATTTGGCTGTCCTGTGATACTTACATTAAGTACTAATTGGAATACTAACAGAAGATTTCCAATTACAACAGAATATTTGGGATGTGTCTGCCAAACAATGTTTTTCAAAGTAAATCACTTGTTACTGATTTAGGTGGAAGATAAATACTGTGTGTGTGTGTGTGTGTGTGTGTGTGTGATTCAGACACCGTTGCAGAGAGAAGTGCGCTGATGGAGAATGTGTTTCCCAGACTGTATCTCTACTGCAAACAGAGGGGCTATGACTTCAGGATGGTTGACCTGCGGTGGGGAGTTGGAAACCCTGTCGCTGACCACCATGACACTGTAGAGCTTCATGTGGAGAATCTCCGACAATGTCAGGAAACCCAGGGACCAAGCTTTATCGTGAGACATCTTAGTTATTACACCTTTGATGTTGTTCTCCAAGTCAGATGTGCTTCACAGTTTAAGTAATCCTCTCTTCCTTGGCTTTTTCTTAAAGGGGGAATACTACTTAACAATTTACATAGCTATTCCTCTGGCCTAGAACAGTCCAATGAAGACTTGATGCAAAGGGAGCTCGGACTTACGAGTGGAAGAATAAACTTCTCAAACCGAGATGTCTAAATGCAAAGTTTCAGTTTTATTTTACAGGTGACCAATGCAGTGACATGCTTAAATGAAACGGTCTTGAGTTAATCAATTATGAGTTGCATTGGTCAGATAAAAGAGAAACATTTAAACATCTAAGTTTCAGAAGTTTTTTCTTCCATTTGTGAGTGCGAGCTCCCCTTGCATCTAGTCCTCATTGGAGTTTTGGGCCTATGCAGCCCTGTTTTTGCATGCTCTGTACAATAGTACAGATGCATGTGATGTGATATAATTTAAATGTAGCCTACCGAAGCTGCACCATTAGCAACAAAGTGGAGATGTGATTTTGTGAACTTATTGAATCTTTATACAATCGTTTATACTTATTTCCCCAAGTGAAGATTAGCTTTATGCTAGCTTTGCTACCTGTGAGCATCTTCGCAATTATATAATAAAATTATGTAACGAAACAGCTCACTACAACAACTTAACCACTACTGTTAGTGCTAACACACTTAACAAGACCTGTTATGCTAACATTACATCCTCAACAAAGGATTAAGCCTACAACGAAACAGTCTATCAAACAAAATGCAAAATCTAAATCGAACAATCTGATGTTGTAAAATGACAGGACATACCTTATTAGAAAACCAGAGAACTTGAAATTATTCTCCTGCTAGCTAGCCAAAAACTTCCACAAGCAACTTGATTTGTAGAGAAATGGGAAATGGGAAAATCAATATTCCAATGCAGCTGCAGTGAAAACTAGCATCAGCATCAGTTGGTCTATAAGGTTAATACCACAGGAATTTCAGACATGGCCTAATAAAAATCCTACAGTCTCTTAGACAGTGCCGTGTTTTCCATTCTAAAGGAAGTTTTACATTATTGTGAGATCACAGATTTGAGGGTGGGACAAACTTCTCTTTCATTTCTGGCTTTAGGGGTCTCTATCAAATAATACAAATTCAATATATCCTATACAGTCCTGAAATTCAGCCTAGTATTTCCCCCTAAGCGCCCCTCCCTCTTCAAAAACAGCATAAATCATCTTTGTATTTCAGATGATGAACCGTGCATGATTCTCCGTTCTGTTGCTCAGTTGATCTTAGGACAGAAGTATGAGATCCAGAGCCTTCCCTCCACCATGTCGAGAGAGGCCTTTGGCGCCATAGTGAGAGTGGTGGAGAGAGACCGTCAAAGGATGTCCAAGAAGAAACCGGCGGAGGATGTTCCCGCCACCGCCTCCCGGGCCAGCATCACCACAGACAGCGCAGCCGGCAGTTTTGTCCAGGACTCCATTTACGGGAATTACCTTAATTTCGGAGAGCAAGATACGAATTCGGCACTGCTGAGCCAGAGCTCCCGCAACTCGTTGTCCGACGCCGAGGAGGTGCGGCTCAGCCCCGCGGGCGAGAGGAGCTGGGGCGACTTTGACAAAGACCTGAGTCTTCTCCACATGTGGTACAAGCTCGACGAGAACTGCCTTTCTCCTGTCTACCGCTTACTTCCCATCAGGTGAACAAGAAGTTGTTGGTTTCCCATTGTGTCATCATGTCATTTTGTCATTATTCTACTCTGCCTCATAATGCAAGGATAAACTGTATTTCCTGGGTTCAATTTTGCAGGTATATGGGGCCAATATTCATCCTATATTAAAAATGGGAGCTATCCACCTCTGATATGATGGATGTGATGCAGTTTGATTGATTACATATTTACTGTAGAATTGATCAATACTACACTGGTTGTCTATGGGAAGACCTTAACCTGAACTGATTCTAATGAGACATTTGGTCAGATTCCAGACGTCTATATGAATATGTTATTATTATTATTAGTAGTAGTAGGAGTAGTAGTAGTAGTATCAATAGCCTGGGTTTCAATGTCAAGAGTTTTAGTGTCCCATGGTCTAAATTCTGTTTCAGAGAATTTTCCACCCTGACAAGAATACAATTCTGGGGGAAACACAGGATACTTGCAATTTTTGGTCATTTTTTTTCATGAAAATTGTCAAATTTAAAGACACTGAAAATATAAGCAGCTTCAATCCAAAAATATTTGTATGAGTATCTGCCTTGGATAAAACCCTATCGGTCGAACCCTTTTTCAACACATGGAATATTTAAAAATAATGATTGAATAACACGATCTTGTTCTTTATTTGAGGAATTATTCAAATGCCCAGAACACTAAGCACTGTTTCCATAAACTTTCTTTCTACAGTATATATTGCACCTCCCAGCAACATAATTGCACAGCACTAACATTGCACATTGTCAGCTTATGGAGTGCTTGGTTTGGTTTCCATGGTGTTGCCCCAGGCCACGTATTGTTAGGAAAATGGTGTTTGAGAGCGATAAAATTAGTCATATAATCCTCTGTATGTGTGTGAGTGAGTGTGCGTGTGTGTGTGTGTGTGTGTGTGAGAGAGAGAGCGAGAGAGAGAGAAAACAAACAGCAGGGAGTAATACTCTCATAGCACAAAGACTCTTTCTTTACACTGTCATTCCGCTGACCGAAGTCTTAAATCACTCCACCACTTTACTTTTATTACAGAAGCCTGATCCATAGCTACTGTATGTCTTTGCATAAATTCATATGCAATCAAAAATAATGGAAATCAAGTCACTAGAGTCAGCAGCTGAATTTTATGGCAAACATGATCATGTGAACTCAGTGAGATCACAACAGAAAAGTCTCCTAAGTCTTCCTCCCTAAATACACTGTAAAAACTCAGAAACTAACTGATTAACTCACCAATCACTAGTAAATATTGTCTTAAGTTCACTCAATAAGGTTTACTCCTGGAGGTACTAGAACAACTACTGACCTTTGACCTAACTATTCAGTGCTGTTGTCACATTGCAGATTTCATTGTTTAGTACAGGCCAGCTATCTTTTCTCCATTTCAATGTAGTCTTGGAAACTACTCAGGAAAGAAGCTCAAATCTATATAACCTGTCAATAAACATCAGGGTTTGACCGATATGGGTTTTTGAAGGCCGATACCATTAGTAATATTTTTGGATTGTAGCTGCCAATAGCTGTTTTTGTGCCGATAGTCAGTATCTAATTTTTTGGTACCAAAAAAATGTAAAAACTCCCAAGGATTTAGTGTTTTTTTTATTCTTGTCAGGTTAGAAAAGCCTCTGAAACAGCATTTAGACCATCATGGGACACTAAAACTCTGACACTGACACCCCTGAAGGCTAATATCGGCCCTATATATTGGTGCACCACATAAAAATACATAATGATCAGCTTCTTGGCCCTTTCCCATCCTTGGTGACTTTTACAGCACTCACCACCCAGACTTGCTGAGCAGGGATGGGCAGCGGAGGAGGCAAGCCAGGAAGGACTGGAGCGCTACCTGCCAGCGCCTGTGGGGGGTGCTACAGCGCAGCGGGGCCGAGGCACTGGGGGAGGAGGGGGCGTCACTGTTACTCAGGACAGGTAGGTTTGGGGAAACGTACTGTATGATCCTCTATCCTATACTGTATATACTGTATCTTCTATTTTCTGCAGATTCTATACTGTTTGATGCTTGAAAATGTCGCTCTTGAAAGTGATCTCGCGTTTCGTCCCTTATCCCTAGTTATCACCATTCATGCTTTTATGCCTAGTTCTTGACTGGGAGGTAGAGCAGGGTGTCCAGTCTCTAGGAGATCAGGCTCCACCAGAGCAGCACTGCCACTGCTACAAGAGAGTCATCCCAGACCTTTACTACAACCTGAAGAACGAACATGCCAGCCAGTACGCCGACCTGCTGAGGGGACGACCGCAGCTCAACCCCACACTCCACGTAGCACACCAGCGCTTCATAGACCGCCTTCATAAAAAGGTATTGGTGGAGAGGGAAACCTGCTTCACCCTGCCTTAAGCAACACCTAAAAGAATTTCACTAGTATGGCTTTCAATGGAGAGTTTTAGTGTCCCATGATGGTCTAAATGCAGTTTCAAAGGCTTTTCCACCCTGACAAGGATAAAATTCTGGGATAAACACTGAATTCTTGTTATTTTTGGACATGAAAATGGTCAGATTTAAAGATATTGAATATCTGCACAAAATATCAGCTATTGGCAGCTTCAATCCAAAACTATTAGTATCAGCCTTCAAAAACTCATTGGTGGAACCCTAGTATATACAGTGCAATATGATGTAAATGTAGGTACAACAATGGTAAGTACAGAGATCCATGTCCAAGAAACAGTCCATTTCAGTGTAAGTTAGTCCATTAGTTCATTGTCCATATTTTAAGTCGCTGGTGATCAGACCAAATACACCCTTACTTCTCATGCAGAGTCCCACCACTCACATTTATCTATTCATTTCCATGTCTTACATCATCAAGCTGCGCCACACCAACATCTATGAGCGTAATGTGGGCTGGGGAAGGAAAGGCCTGAACCCCAAACACAACCGCTCCCACCAGTTCTACACAGAGCGCATCTCCTCCCACTTCCAACGAACCGTCGTCAGCTCCCTCAACAAGTACGACACGCGCCTACATATGGAAACACAGCCATGCTTTAGAAACAGGGAAACTACATATGCTTCCATTATTCCAGAGTCATGGAGGTGACCAAAGCCAAAGGCCCCTTTGACTTGGTGAGGAGAGAAGCTGCCAGAGTCCGGATACAGGAGGAGATACAGCGGCATGTAAACTATGGGCTCGCTCTGTGAGTAGATCACTGCCAGTTCGTTTTCATTTAGATATTCACATTATATATGATTACCAATCACCAGGGGTGGAAAGAGTGCCAGAATATCCTACTTAAGTAGAAGTGCTGTTACTTTGGTCTTAAGTAGAAGTAAAATTTATGTAAAACCTAGTTAAAGCTGTAGCTTTGCATATGACAGCAAGAGGTAACTGATTGAACTTTGAGGACTTCAATACCCAGAAATCCTGTAAGGTGGTGTCAGTGAACTAATTGTCTTCTTCTTATTGTGCATTCATGTGCTACTGGATATATCTATAAGGATTTCCTACTTGGAAATTTCACATGAACGCCCCCCAAAGTCGGATGATTAAGTCGGAAGCAGGTAGCAAAAAAGTTTTTCTGAGTTAGGACTCAATCATACCCTTTAACCTTGTCACCATGACAGAAAATCAAGTTTTATGTCAGTCAGCATTAAGAAAATACTTCTATACACATGCACATTTGTAGTTAGCCTATGTATGAGCGAAATAAAGCAGGAATCAACATCCAACATGATTAGACCATGATTTGACCAGTTTCTGATGTGAAACTACAAGTACACAAAAGGGCTGCTCAATTTAGTAACCAGGATAAATGTAATTCCTTACTTCCACTGTTGCCAGTCTCCTTGCAGTTTTACTGTATTCCCATTCAACTCCATTGAGACGTCCTTCCATCTCTTCAGGGGGAAGGACTGCGTATTGAGGCAGGCTTTCCTAGCTGATGTGAGGAGGGCAGTGGAGGAGTTGCCGACTAGACTGATCCTCCTGTTGGGACCTCCAGGCTGGGGAAAGAGCGCCAACATGGCTGCAGTAGCACAGCAGGCACCCTCCTGGCTACCTGGGTGAGGTGCTGGTCACATGTGACAAATATCAGCAATGGATCACATGGTGGCACAGGGCTTTGTGATGTTGCGAGAACACACTGAGACAATTCAAATGAATGGAAAATATGTAAAAGTATGTACAATATTAAAATACAGGAGAAATATGAGAATATATGCAGCATGAAAATAAATGAATGTAAAGATGTATATACAATACTGTGTATAACAAATGGGATCACGTGAGATTATGAAAAAATGTGAATTTATGGCATGAGTACAGGATGTGCAAAATGTGCATTGTTGGCCCTCTACAATGTCACATCATACATAGTACATATGTGCAGATATATACAGGCCAGTGTGCAAGCATGCATTGTTTGCATTGAAACTATTAAACTTGAAATATATCCAATTTACAGCTATAGATAACATATACTTAAGTATAAAGAAACTGCTTTTCATCAAATTATAGGTCAAACATCAGAGCATCATCAACATCAGCACAGCACAGACGAGAATACAATGAAATACAATACAATAGAGGGCTTTCAGGTGACATAATATTCTCAACAGAATTGTTTGTGTGTCTTGGGTTCAGAGCTGTGAAGGTGTTGGTGCGTTTCATCGGCTTCACCGGAGAGAGCAGGAATATTCGTCTGGTCCTGCAGAGTCTGTGTGTCCAGCTGGCCGAGACCTACTGTCCCCACACACATCTATCAGAGGTACTGTGGTATCTCCTGTGTCCACAGAATTCATAGCTTCATCATATCTTAAAGATCTATCTCCTCTTTGGTGCCAGGTGATGTCACCACCTGTTGTACTCCATAGAAGGTGACATCACCTGGCACCAAAGATCAGCCAATAGCAGGTGGCAATTTCAGTAGCATGCTTTTTACCATTAGATGTCAGGCCTTACACAGGTTTGGGTTTGGAGTTTAGTTACTCTTTAAATATCTGCATTTGGCTGAACACATTACCCAACATCCAACCCCCTTTACACCTTGCATATATGCATCTCATATCTAAATTATGTCTAGAGGTGATATAGCTACATTAAAATGTGTCAATGTGTATACACATTGGATGAAATTTGATTTCTCTTTTCCTTGCCAAAAAAACATATTGCCACACACTTTACTTCATTTTGCAATATTTAGATCCTTTAAAATTGACAGTAAAGACCTCATCTAGCTTGTTCCCCATCCATTAGTATTCTGACAATCCATTTTTGACAAGTATGTCCCTATCTGAGCTGCATCTCTGACCAGGTGCTTTGCATCTTGGGTGCATTTCCACCTGAGTTTTATGTGTTTTTGTTCTATCCGATTACAATCCTATCACCCAGGATTGATGTTAATTCCAGGTGTAAAGGTGGCCTGTGTGTCTCCTCCAGGGCCTCCCTCAGCTGATCAATGAGTTCTACTCTCTGTTGGGCCGGGTGGGAGCAGAGAAGCCTCTGGTCGTTCTGCTGGATGGGTTAGACGAGCTGTCTGAGGAACATGATCCAGACCTCTCCTGGATCTCCGTCCCTCTACCTCCCAACGTCCACCTCATCCTGTCTGCATCCACCGACTCTGCCTGCACTCGCACTCTGCAGGTCAGCACAGTTGGATTAGATTAGACGAAACTTTGATGATCCTCATGTGGAAATTGCAGCAGCAGAGAGGAGGATACAGCAAAGAAACGGGATAAGGATAGAAATAAAAAAATAGAGCAAATAGAGGGTATTAAACCTAATGCAGCCAACAATTTCAAGACTAGAATATATTATGTAAAATGTTTTTTTATGTAAAATTTACAGCATGTAGACAAGGTGTGAAAACGACAGCACTAGAACAAAGGAAATATATGCAGTATGAAAATCAATGAAAGTAAACAAATTAGTGTATGAAAAGTCCCATTCATTCTTGGTTTAACCAATTAATGAATTAGCAAACAGCTTGCTCTGATCTCACATGTTCTATAATGTGTGTGATTTCTTTTTGTAAGATAGTTTCACTGTATGAAATGAGTTTGACTGTGGAACATGTAACTGAATTGTTTTGTGTCATCTCTATGAATGCTTTTGTTCAAAGGTCTTTCTTGAAAAAGAGATCTTGATCTCAATAAGACACTACCTGATACTTTAAGTAAATAAAGTATGCAATCTCTAGTTGACACTGATTTTCTCTCTCTCTCTCTCTCTCTCTCTCTCTCTCGCTCTCCACAACAGTCAGCCCATCCCACGGTCCTGTCCATCCCGCCCCTCAGCCTCCACAACATCACAGCAGCGTTAGAGGCCAAGCTCCGGGCCGACCGGCGGCGTCTGCAGGACCAGCAGTGGCAGCTCCTCCTCCAGGCCTGTGTGTCCTGTCCCTCCCCTCTCTACCTGGAAGCAGCGTACTGGGAGAGCCAGCTGTGGAGCTCCTTCTCCCCCCAGGCCAGCTTCAGCCTCCCAGCCAGCCTGGAAGGCCTCTACCTCGGCCTGCTGGCTCGCCTAGAGAGAGCCCACGGGACGCAGCTGGTGAGACGGGCAGCGTCACTGATATCGGTTTCGCGATGGGGCGTCACTGAAGAGGTAGGGGAAACTAGATGTACCTCAGAACATCTTTACCAGGGTGCAACTGATAAGTTTTTGAAAGCCGATACCGATACTGATCCTTTTGGATTGAAGCTGCCGATAGACAATATGTTATGCCGATATTCAATATCTTTGAATTTGACTATTTTCATTCTAAAAATTAAAAAAAATTGCAAGTATTCATTGTTTCCCACCAGTATTTTATTCTTGTCAGGGTGGAAAAGCCTCTGAAATATTTAGACCATGGTATACTAAAACTTGCCATTGAAACCCTGGATAATACATACGTACATTTTCATGCATTTTATATGGAATCTAATCAAAATGTTGCATTAGAAATTACACTTTTCGTTTAAAGACATCTGTGTTTTCGGAGAGATTTAATCATAATTTTCATAGAATCCCAGAATTTCATCTCCGTCATCAGGAGTTACTGGACCTGCTGGCCAGAGACGGGAAGGTGCTCCAGGAAGTGACCTCAGCTTACCCCTCCTCCTCCTCCTCCAGCCACCCCAGGGTGCCTTATGTCTTGTGGGCTCAACTGAAGCGTGACCTCGGTCACCACCTGACTGAGGTCAAGACAGACGGGACGTGGGTGTACCGCTGGACCCATTCCGAACTGAGCCGCATATGTACGAAACGCTATCTAAAAACGGACGACTCCCGCATGGCCGTGCACGCAGACTACGCCGACTACTACCGGGATAAATCGCAACACGCGCGCATATTTCAGCCACTGGCATGGACGCTGGGCGAGGGAGAGGACGGTGAAGGTACGCCTCAGAGTTACGTATTCAATCTGAGGAAGCTTCACGGACTGCCCTACCATCTGGTTCGTTCGGGCCAAATCCTGCCCTTCCTGTCCGAGTGTGTTTTCAACTATGAGTTCCTGCTGCATAAGGCCTGGGGCTTGTCTGTCCTGGACATAGAGGAGGACCTGAAGGAGGCTACGCTGCCAGACAAGTAGGTCCAGTCAGAAGACAGAAAGAGCACCCTGCCCTAAGTCTAATGCTGCATTCACATTGCAGTGATACGTGATAGACGGCAAAAAATTGTCTAGATGGCTGGATTTTTACATAAAAATCTTGCCTAGTACAGCTTAAACAGCTTTCTACTGCATCAGTATTCATGAGTTAAAGTCCAGCCCCTGATATTTGTTGCATGTCATTCCCATCTGTCTTAATACTGATTGCTGCAGCCCTCCTTCTCTCCCTAGGGTGCTGGTGGATGTGGAGGTGTTGTCGGGTGCTCTGCAGCTGTCCAGGACAGTGTTGCAGCAGGACCCCTGTCAGCTGGCCTCCCAGATTGTGGGTCGACTGGGACAGATCGTTACCGAGGACCGGCCTGTGGCTCCAGGTAGTCTGACACACAATCTCCCATTAAATTTTGGTTGTGAACATTTATGAACAGTATATGTGTTATTGTTATATCAGTATATGTCAGTGTCGTCCACCTCTGATATGATGGAGTTTCTTCCCTGATCCTTCCTATGGAAGCAGAACAAATCACACTCCAGAGACCTTTCCACAGGGAAAGTAGTCCCTCCTAGTTCAAAACAATCTGGATAACTTGTAGTGAAACCTGTCTCACCCTGCCTTAAGGAGAACCCACCTAGTCATTAGTCTGGGTTTCAGTGGAGAGTTTTAGTGTCCAGTGATGGCCTAATGTTGTTTCAGAGGTTTTTCCACCCTGACAAGAATATAATTCTGGGGAAATACTGAATCCTTGTAATTTTTGGGGTATTTATGGGCATGAAAATCATCAGTATTTGTCTGCTTTATCTGCTGGTCTCTAAGCTGTGCTCTCACCCAGGTGACCCGCTGAAGTTCAGCTACCTCCATGCCCTGCTGGCTCAGTGTGCCCAGTCCTCCCTGCCCGTCCTGCTGCCCTCCTACACCTGCCTGCTGCCCCCAGGGGGGCTGCAACACACCCTGCTGGCAGGTAACCCATCACACGTACACTGCTTTACTTCACAGAGTTAAGGAATACCCCGAGTTTTTAAGGTATCTACTTGTTTTAACTGGTGTCTATTAATGCAATTAAAACTGAAGTACTCCACATATGTTACTGTGATTATGCTTACTTTGACTAAGAGTAACTAAACCCCAAACCCAAATCTATGTAAAGCCTGACCTCTAATGGTAAAAAGCATGCTACTGAAATGGCCATCTGCTATTGGCTGATCTTTGGTACCAGGTGATGTCACCACCTGTTGTACTCTATAGAAGGTGACATCACCTGGCACTAAAGATCAGTCAATAGCAGATGTCAATTTCAATAGCATGCCTTAATTGCATTTTTGATGTGCATGTAAATGTGACCGTCGTCAATGAATATCTGTTTGCCCAGGTCACTCGTCCAATGTGACTGCCCTGGGAGGGGGACAGAGAGGACCCTTGGGTGTCACCTGTGAAGCAGATGGAAGCCTGAGGTTGTGGGACCTGGAGTTGAGGCGTGTGGTCCGGACCTTGGACGCGGTGGGGGGCGTGGTGGGAGACTCCCTTACGCTCGGTCTGGATGATAGGGTGCTTGTTGTCCGCATGGGACAGAGTCTGCAGGTTGGACTTTGGCAAACTTTGATTTCACTTCTTGGTTTAAATGAAAAGGAGGTGTGATTTTTGCTGCATTCACGTCCTATGGGAATAACCATTGGGACGACTTGAAAGGTTAATAGCATCGACTTGGATGTGTTCACATGTTCAAATATGTTTGAAGCTGTCAAGATGCAGTGATTGTTTTCTGTAGACTTTGCTTGCTCCTGATCAGCTTTTTCAAACTTTCAAACTTTCAAACACACTTGCACTTAGTGATGATACATTTGAATTCATGCATTATCACAAAACAAACATTGCAATGTCAACCACAAGCCAAAAATCCAGCAAGTAGTTGAGTCCTGCCATGGCATTTTAAGCTTTGTGACGAAAAAACGACACAAATGTGATGAAAATCGTTAATGAATTACACGCATGACTGCTTCCAAGTTGTAGCATCCCATTCTTCCTCTTCTCACAATATGATGTGAACACAGTATGAACTGCACATATTTCCTTGTTAGTGACATTAGAATTCAGGAAGTCAGATGTCCAGATCCTTCGTCAAACCCTGAGTTCCCAAGTAATATTTAACCGTATTTTCTAGTAGGAGGTTTATATCTACCATCTTTCCTATCTGACATGAATGCAGCATTTGTTCCCCCTTGGCTTGTCCAACTGTTGGGAAACTTCACTGAAGATGCTTATTGGTCGTCATGTGGCTCATTGAGATAAGCATGGTACCAACACTGTCAGGGCTAGGGGGTTTGACTGGGGCCAGTCATGCTAAAAATGTAAGCAAGAGCAGTTTAACATCAATATAATATCAAGAGCAGTCTGCAAAACTCATATCAGAGATGTCGATCTATGAACTCTGTGGTTGTGTTTCAGGTGAGAGAGGTGGAATCCGGGCGAGTTGTGTATTCAGAAAGCGACTCGATGGACGTTCCCATCGTAACCACTACCTGTGAAGGACAGCTGCTGGTGGTCTTCTATGATGGAAGTCATCTAGTCAAGGTACTGATAGCTTACTTACCCACACTATGAAGTGGGGGGGGGACTATGGATTGGGCTGTGTCCCTCCATCGGTTGCCTTGTTACTTTATTGTACTCCAGCTCAATAGACTTTGATTTAGAATAAAACAGATCAACATGGCAGTTTCAAGTAAAATTTTATTTTTGTCAATCTAGGCTATTTTAGTTGCATATATTTCAAAGTTTGGTGTATTTTTATATCAAACATTTTCACTCATTTTTTTCTTTGTTTCTGCTTGAATTCATATATTTTGTCATTGATATATTTCTACACACATTCTAGCAATGTTATAATTGTCAGTTATGTTATGTTTACTACCCCCCATTTGCTCTGTTCTTATTTATATTCTATGTTCTTTGCTGTATCCTGTTATTTGCTGCTGCCCACGACCCCGTTTCCCCACAGGGATCATTAAAGTTTCATTTGATCTTATCTTAAATACTAATTCAATCTGCAAAATAAGCATCTGGGATGATCGCTAGAATGCCAGAGACATTAGAAAGGGAACCTGGGTGGAAAGAAAAGCTAGAATTCTCCTTTGTGATGTCAAACTGTCATGCTCTTTAAGTCCATAGAAGAAGGCTTTTAGTTGATGTCTAAACTGAATGTGTGCCCTAAATGTGTTTGTCAGGTTTTCGACTTGGCCTCTTCCTGTTCTCTGCTGTGCTGCGTTAGCATTTCCCTGGAGTGCGAGGCGATCCACAAAGACCACTCCATTGTCCTGTCGAACAACTCCATCAGAGACTACGTCCTCTTTGCCTACAGGTCAGAGGTCAGGAAGAGGGTTTAACCCATATGGGCCAACCTCGCCAAAAACTCCCTTTAACTCTTATTGGAATCCTATTGACACAGCAAGCCTGATTAGCTCCTAGTAGGTCATCATGATTGTCAACCGATGGCAATCGCGTTATCATCACATTTACAATGCATGAGCCACAAGTGTCACTTGGAGTGACCTCGTTCTTAAATAATATCACATATCCCATTGTTAACAAGCTGTGAAATCAGGCCGCCATAGTATCTAGACAAATTTCACCCCCGGGTATGAAAACAGTGCTGAATTATTAAGGCGATCCACTTCTCAGGTGCCTGGTCAGTGTAATACGGTACGCAGGTGATTTCTCCACTCCTTAGCTCCTGTCACATAGATGAACGATTCTGAAGCTGATGCCCAGGGCGATACCGACAAGATATTAAAAGTGATACATTTTCCAGAGGGGAGTTGATCTTGATTTCATTACCTAATTAAAAGGACGTCGTGACTGCTCTCAGGGTAATTATCGTGGAATCCATACCCTCACACTGGAGAGGTGTTGGTATCAAGACAAGCAACAAATTAGGTCGCTGGTGGTTGTTGGTAATACAAGACGGCGGGGGCGGTTACAGTGTGTTGGCAATTCAAAGCGTTAATTGAAACTGTATGAAACTGTATTCTCATAATAATGATAAAGCCCTCGGTATTGGATATAAGAAATGCTTCATGGCAAAAGATTTCCAGTTTTGAAATGTTGATGGAAATTAACTCCCTGAATTAACAGACTCTCTGATACAACCATGATGAATTACAAAGCATCTGATTCTATACATAAGATAACTTTGAAAATGGGGAGAGAGTGACATATTTCTCTGAGAAATGTATATTCATAATTCTGTCTGATAAAGATTATTCTCGGCTTCTCCATTTTCTTCAGTTTACCAGCTCTTGGCAGGTGAACCAAAAAGTTAATTTGGGACTGTGAGTAAATTGAATCATGCATTGCCTTAACACAGCTATCAATACGAGTTCATGCATTGTCTCAGGAGAAATAGCCTGCAGCAAAAAATCTATAAAAACCAAATAAAAACTGAACGAGCAGCAACAGTCTTTGAAGCAGCCCGTCTCTGGCGGGCTTTATAAGTTCACAAGGACGCCTGATGTGGAGCAATGCCTGGCTGGGCAGCCAAGACTGCGTTAATGGAGATTTAATAAGGCTGTGCTTACAGACTGGGAGGTTCACTAATGGGGCTTTAATAGACCCTGGGGTTTCTCTTCCTCTCTTTATGCTCTGTCGTGTTCTTTGTTCTTTGTTGCTCTTTATTGCTTTGCACAGCCTGCTTTATGCCTTTTTTTGTCCCCCGAATGATGAAATCGGTGTGTCTGTGTGTGTGGGGGGGGTTTCTCATCTTCTCTTTATTCTCTTACCTCTCTACTCTTTCTCTCTCTGTGTCTCTCTGTGTTTCAGGTCAGGGGGTCAGGCAGCGGTGTTCAGTGCCAGAGGGGGCGCTGTGCTGTCCGTCCTGTCGGCCCAGCATGGTGCCGCCTCCATCCAGGCCGTGGAGATGACCTCAGAATACCTGCTGCTCTTCTGCAGGTACATTACCAAGGGATGTACTGCAAGGGTAAACCCACCTGAAGTGTACCCACCTTTTTATTTGCAGACTAGAGTTTACCCGCCTTTCCAGCCTGACATACTGTAAATCTTGTCTAGTAGGGTTAGACCGAGATGGGTTTCTGAAGGCTGATGTATCAGTATCTCTAAATTTGGCAATTTTCATGCCAAGTATTCAGTGTTTTCCCCCATAATTATTTTCTTGTCAGGGAAGAAAAGCCTCTGAAACAGTATTTACACCATCATGGGACACTAAAACTCTCCACTGAAAGCCATACTGATCAAATTCTTTTAGGTGGGTTAGCAGCTTGTTAAGGCAGGGTGAGCCAGGTTTCATCACAGGTTTTACAGACTAACTCCCCTTTTACTCTTTTAGTATTATCAACAACTAAACTAAATCAAAACTAAAACTCCCTAGGTTATAATTTGATCAAATTTTGATCAAAACATTATCAAATTTGTGGTCTAATGTGGGTCTATTTGGGGGTCTGGGACATGAAACAGTAGAGAACCCTTGAACTATATATTCTGCAGTCTTCTGCTGGTGCAGTACCATGAGACTTGGATATGCTGAATAGTGATTACAGGAACTAATAACATAATAACATCTGTGAATCATAATACCTACCTCAAAATCACTTGATTCATGTTATAGCCGTCTGGTAGTGGGCATTAAAGGGGAACGCCACTGAATTTCACAGTATTCATATGTTGTTCATTCCCATGCCCTAGGAAATTAAATGCAGTAGAAAAGATAGGTAACTGTCTCAATATCTTTTAAGCTGACTTGATGTAAAAGTTCAGACAAAATTCTTCTGACTCCACAATGTCAGTCTCCCTGTCCATGTCAACAAAGCAGATTCCAGCTGTAAAATGGCATTACTTCACAGATAATAGTTTTGGTTTTCTTATACTGAATAAGTATAACATACAGTATGCAGATCGATAAATTTAGCGTCGTTCTCCTTTAAGACAAATAGACACATATCAGGGCCACAGACTCCCATTTGATCAGATTTTGTCCCAGGTACCCATATAGGAAGACTGCTAGTGTTGTTGATTTAGTATTGTAGAATTGTATACACTGTATGTTAGGAGGTAATAGTGGTACTATTCCTCATTTTTTATTCCTCATTTTTTTTCCTCATTTTGCTGGGGAATGCCCTCAAAGATCCCTGGAGGTCCCCGTACCCCGCCTTGAGAACCTCTAAACTACACCTGGTTGTAGCGAAACATTCTCTTCTTTCCAGCCACTTTTGTATTCTGTCTCTGTCAGATACCCATACAAGAGGGACAGTGAAATCATCCACATTGAGCTGTTCAGCACAGCCTCCTTCCTGTACCTGCGATCCATCCTGGGCTGCAGCCAGGACTACATTTCCCAGGTGGCCGTCAACCGGGCGGGGACTCACGCCGTGGCCTTCTGCCCCTCCCAACGCACCGGCATCACCGAGGTGGTGACCTGGAACCTGGAGACCGAGGACCACAAGCACATCGCTCGCTTCCCCGCAATACTGACCGCAGGTTTGTTTTAAAGGGGTTCTCAAATGAAGAATAGTTTAATGTCTATAATTTAATTATGGAGGGTTGGCCTGATCAAGGTGAGGTCCTGCCACATTTCTTCCACTTCTTCATTATGGTCTTCACTGTGTTTCTGGAAATATTTAAAGAGTCACTAAACCCCGAACCTAAATCTGTGTAAAGCCTGACATCTAATGGTAAAAAGCATGCTGCTGAAATTCCCATCTGCTATTGGCTGATCTTTGGTGCCAGGTGATGTCATCTATAGAGTACAACACCAAAGCACAACAATGATTCAACCGTTATCCAGTGCATGAAAGCTTTTACATTTGATGTTCTAAACGTTCTAAAAATGTTCTAAATGTTCTAAAAATCCTCCGCTGCACAGCAAGTGATACATTTTACATTTCTGTTTTGTATGGAAATAAATAGAAGAAGAACTGCCACCCACACTGTTTGATTGACAGGTGATCTCTGGGAAGTGCAGTGCAGAAACACCACAGCAATGAGCGCTGAGCAACAAAGATGGAGACAAAATTAAAAAAACATATTTTGCGGATTACCACTTAAATACTTTGTTAGAAATTAGTAGCTTTTTGTTTAAAACATGATTTTTCCAATTGAAAAAAACTCTTTGGGGGCATTGAAACAGTGAGCAGACATTCCTCTTTTCTTCATTTGATTGCTGTTTTTGTCCAGCTCCTGTGATGTGAGTAAAACTTTTCTAATTTTCCTTAATTACAGTAAATGTATGATGCTCTCCTCTGCCCGCAGGGCTTTGTTTTGATCTGCGGTTCTGCCTGGGAATCTGCAGTGGAGAGAAGTACCTCAGGCTGTGGGACCTGAGGTCTAGGATCCACGACCAGACTCTCACCTACAACGTCCACAAGCCGAGGAGCGACGGCACAGCGGAGGTCGTCCCTATGGGGAAAAGCCAACGGTAGGTACTGACAGTTGGTGCTTTCATCTCCTGCCACTGGCAATTTGTGATCCAACATGCATGTTGATGGCTTCTATCTATCTGTGATGTATTTTGGAATAGTCTGAAGTAGGGTGAGACCGATCTATTGGATGTATTAACAATCAGAACCGGTCCAGTCAGTGTTGTCCACCTCTGATATGATGGATATCAGAGCTGATATGATGCAGTTTGATTGATTACATATTTATTATAGAATTGATCAATACTACACTGGTTGTCTATGGGAAGAACTTTGCTTGAATTGCTTGAACATGCATGAGTATGTTTTATTATTATTAGAAGTAGTAGTGGTATTTGTATTATAATTGTTATTATGTGTTTCAGTGGAGAGTTTTAGTGTCCCATGATAGTATAAATGCTGTTTCAGAGAATCTATTTGAATTTGTTTTGGCAGGACAATAGTCAAATGTAGAGATATTGATTATAAGCACAAAATATCAGTTCTTGTCATTGTAAGTAGCCTTCAAAAACCTATACTGGTCGAACCCTAGAGGGTTTGAAGGACCATCTTCCACGCTCCACATTTGTATCCCGGCACTGTGTTCATTTGAAGGAGTCTGCCTCCCTCTGCTGGCAGGTACGCGGTGTGCCGCTCCATCAGAGCGGGTACGGTCCATGTGTGGAACTTGGCCAGACGGCGCTTCGTAGGCCGAGCCGTCCGAGTGGAGCACGGCCTCTATGGCAACACCGATGTGGCGCTGGCCCATGACCTCAAAATGTATATCCTGACAGACAAAGGCACGACCAACGCTACCGACACCCCTTCACCTAGATTCCAGGTCAGGCACTCCATGGGAACAAATGGGAAATAAGAGACATAAGAGAATGATGATTGCCAAAAAAGTTGCTTAACTTGTACACAAGAACATTTTAAGATCAAATCTGTGCATACCCATGGTTCTTGCATGAGGCCCAATGTCTTGCTCTAAGACATTTTAACAGGATGCATGACTGATGACTGTATTGGTAGTTGGTACCTCTTCCAACTTTTTAGATAACCATATTCCACCCTTATAGTAACATATGAGTTCTGTGTCTGGCCTCCTAGACTCTTCTGGTGTATGATTTGATTAAGCGGAGCTACATGAGGAGACAGACTGGGCTCTACATTGTTCCCTGTCCTCAACATGAGTACAGGCTTCTGGAAGACGGAGAGACTCTCCTGGGCCTGTCAGAGACCAGGTGAGAGCAGGATTAATACTGGTAAAACTTTTAATGCCATTCAAACTCTGGTGGCACCAGGTGGTTCATGGTTGAGAATGTAATCTGAACCAAATTTAGGACCCCAAAACACAAGTGTTTATGGGTATAAGGAGACAGATGTTAACACCTGACAGCCAGCAGTTCCTCATGCTTGGAAAGCCAAACATAACAAAATGAAGTCTGGACTGATGCTCATATTCAGCTATTTCTTCATGTGTTCTTAACTGGTATGAACATTAGAGAAGAAGAGCACAGACAAGTCCATCATGCTTAGCTAAAGTTACAGAGAGTTACAGAGAGTAATTGGGAAAGTGAAGCTAAATGAACCAAATGCAACAAACTTTTCCACTATGGTTTGGACCAAACAAACCGACTGTAGGCGTGATCTCACCTTAAGGTGCCAGGGATTCTGGTCTCCAGATGGAGGCTTGAGTTCTGACATGCAGTTTTGATGCTTGTTTAGTTTGCAGTTTCTCTATGATTCCAGAGTTTTTTGACACCCTGTACACACAATATGGCCTTTTATTAAAAATCAGATCAGGTCTAGTCAGTGTCATACACCTCTGATATGATGGATATGATGCAGTTTGATTGATTACATATTTATTGTAGAATTGGTCAATACTACAATCGTTGTCTATGGGAAGCCCTTAACCTAGATTCACCTGAGTATGCATGAATATGTATTCTAACAATTTTTCTGGGTTTCAATGGAGAGTTGTAGCGTCCCATGGTTTAAATGTTTCAGAGCCCGACAAGAATACAATTCTTGAGGAAACACTGAATGCTTTTTAAACATTTCTTGGCATTAAAATGCTCAAATTCAAAAATATTGAGTATTGGCACACAATATCAGGTTTTGTGCCAAAAGCTTTAATCCAGAAATATCAGTACTGGCCTTCAGAAAACCCATCTCAGTCACCTGAAATCCTGTCTGTTGGATGTTTGGATGTTGTTGCAGAGATCATCTGATCCTGTGGGATCTGGAGTCTGGCTACATTAAAGATCGGATCAAGCCCTCCCACAGAGAGTCCCTCCTGTCCAGCAGCACCGTCCGAGACCAGAAGCCTCTCATCACACCAACCAGAGAGACAACAAGTCAGCTGGCTGCTCCTCCTTATCTAGAAAGACTGCTGAACAAGTCATTTTTGTCATTTCCATGTTCTGCAATAGCCCAGCTATCGAGCTCACATTTACATTTACATGACATTACATTTACATTGTAAGCATTTAGCTGACGCTCTTATCCAGTGTAACTTAGTGCAACAGTAGACTAAGCTTCCCAGATCACCAGCAGTACAAGAAACCAAATATCAGGAGTGCAAAGTTCAAGGGCCTTTGATAATAAAGCAATCTTATAAGAGTGAGTGCTAGGAAAAGAAAAGAGCTAAGGAGAGGGATAGAACAGATTTTTTGAAGAGCAGTTACAATAGAGATGCAATTTCATTCAGTGAGGTACTTGGTTACACTGACACCGTGTGGTTGGAATCATATTTAAAGGGGCATTAAGTAATACATGACTTCTATTGACCTCTATTGGCGACATGTAGGAATTGCAACAACATGTACAGATCTCTAGGACAAATAAAGAATAAAGAGTAAGCTAGCTAATTAGAGCAGAGATCCAACACACATGTCCAGTGAAGAGGTGATATATCACCATGCTAAATACTGGAATAATAATGCTGCTTTGTCATTTGTTTTTTTGGCTTGAGAACAAGGCTTTTTAGCCTTCGTAGCTGAAATGTGATGCGATGCCAGTCACTCACTTGTCTTGAAACTCTAACGGCTTGGGAGTTTTTGTTCCAAAGCAGAGTACAGGTCAGCAAGTGAGTTTTGAAAGCCAGAAATGTACTGTATATATATATATATATATATATATATATATATATATATATATATATATATATATATATATATACATATATATATATATATACATAATTGTCATTTTGTGTTAAACCCTAACCCTAACCCAAATGTTACTTAATATATAAAATCAATAATAAATCAAATCTACGTAATGCCTCTTTGACTCTTACCTTAACCTAAACCTAATCGTGAATCTAATCGTAACCCTAAACCCAAGTCCTAACCATAAACTAGCTCCTTAAAGAGGTGAAGAATGGCAAAATGTCCTCATCCTTCTGTCCTTATGAGGACATTTGGTTCTCATAAGGAACACCACACACACACACACACACACACACACACACACACACACACACACACACATACATATACTACTTATGTACCCTTAAAGGTTTAGGTTCAGACTCCAGGTACTTTAGCATCTACTATCAACCCTCACATATATATTATAGTCATTTTGTGCTATGGGGCAGTAAAAACCTTACTTAATACACCTTTAAATAATCAAGGAAACTAAACAATTGTTAGATGTTTTATGTTGTATTTATTGCTCTACTCTTATTTCAACACAGTTACACCCTTCACTGTTACTGTATAAAGTTTTTGCCAAATCAAACTTCACTATCTGGATAGATAATAGTGTAGGTGATACATCTGGACAGATCATACTGTAGCACATTGAAGTATTAATGATTTTTTCCCTGCCTGACCATAGTGATGCCCTGGGACATCCGAACAGAGAGCCACTCCGCCAAGAGGAGGAGGCTGGAGAGGGAGGCGCAGAGGGAGAAAGAGGAGCAGAGGAGGCTGGACAGAGAGAAATACAACGCCATAGACCAGTACCTCCTTAGTGGAGATGAGAAGGTACAAGGCAAAACACCCACGAACAGTACTAGTTCAGTATATTGAATACAAGCAGGGATGTAGTGCAGGGTAAACCCACCTAAACTCACTTTACCCACATTTTTATTAGCAGAATAGAGTTTACCACCTTTTTAGGCTGATAGAAATCTTTATGAAGTAAATTCCTAGTATTGGCTACTGTACATCCTAGTAAGCAGTGTCAAACTGATACTGTAAGTTAAATGAGGATAGGGTCTTTTAAGAGAAATAGAAACAAATGAATGCCTAACTAAAGTCCACAAGTAGGGAAAAAAACTAAAAAGCAGAAAGGTAGAAAGCAATCAACAGGTACCTTTCGGAATGGGTATGACAAGAATGTTAAAAATCAAAGAATCTGTTGTGAACAAAGGTTAAAAGCCATTATTTCACATTGACAATTTGAGTAGTTATGGAAAATCCTCCCTTTAATAAATGAAATTGAATTTGAATGATGGCCTAAATAATGAATTTTCTGAAAATATAATTGATTTTTGGTTGTAGCCTATTGCAAGCTGGAAAATACATTCTGCTATATTCCTATAAAATGACCCATTTGTGAAATTCCCTGATATTCCCTGACTTCCCCAGAGAATTGATCAAATCCCCTGACTATCTCTGTCTAGAATACACCTCTCAAAAGTCCATGATATTCCAGGAATTCCTGGACCAGTGGAAACCCTGAAGAGTGCATTACTCCAATTTCTAGATCTATCATTCTCTCAATTGCGTTGGATGTTGTTGTTTTTTTGTCCACACTGATTCTCTCTTTGTTTTCCCCACCTTTATTTTTTAGGTGATAGTGTGCTCCTATTTTGCGCGCCACCTCAACGTCTTCAGCATGGCGTCCCAGGAACATCTGCACACCCTGGAGGATAAAATGTCCCTGTTGAGCCTCCATACCGCAGCACTTACCCCCACTGGCAGTCACCTCGTGCTGGCCAACTACAGCCAAGCCCAGCGCATCCCCTACATCACCATCTGGGACCTGCAGAAAGGCACGGTGGGTCTAAAGCACTTTGCAACTCAATTTTAGTAAGGGCTACATAAATGTTTAATTAAAGGTATTACAATTTTTATCAAAATACTTCTCATTGCGTTATAACATTTTGGTATGGACTGTTTAACTGGTTTCACAAATTTAACTGTGGTGCTAAGTATTTATGATATTTCAATGGAGATCTCCAATGAAATTTGATTCATGAGATTTGATAATGACATCTGACGGAGCTATGGCACGGAGGAGTTCATACTGATGCACATGATGGATGACCAATATTTTTTAAGCCCAAAGTTTATGATTCAATATTTTTGAATTTGATAATTTCCATGACAAAACATCTCCCCAAAAATGTCCCTAGAATTGTATTCTTGTCAGGGTGGAAAAGCCTCTGAAACAGACCATCATGGGACACTAAAACTCTCCATTGAAAGCCATACATTAGATTCTTTTAGGTGGATTAGCAGCTCCTTAAGGCAGGGTGAAGCAGGTTTCATCACAGGTTTTACAGACTGCTGAGTAAAATCCTCCAACACCACACATCTTTATCTGATCAGGGAGGAACCAATGTAAACTGAAATGATCAGCCTGGAAAGTGTGGGCCGAAGCCCCTACAGCGTAATATGAATATGTGTTTCTCATATTGACCTGAGGCTGTGTTTTGTCCAAATGCTCCTAGGTGAGGAAAAGGCTGAGGAATGAGCCTGGAGTCTGCTGCTTGGCGATCACAGGCGGTGCCAGCAGAGTGGTCTTTGGGGTCACAGGGAGCAACAAGTAAAAGTTTTCAGCTTTCTTATTGACTAGAGTGATGAATTAATTCCGGTCTTTTCTGCTGTCGAATAGAGGGGTAGAAAAAGAGACACCTGAAAAAGATAGTTATGATGTGGCTGTAGGTCAGTTCAGTCGTAAGTAAAAGTGAACAGTGTGATAAGGTGGATTTGTTTCCAAATGTAGGTTACTGTGACACAGTAAACTATCTTGTCTTTAGCCCTAGTCTCTACTCCAAAACACTCTGAGTTGTAGCTTGAAAAGAGTCAGCTCAGTTAACCTGAACAAACTGTTAGCTAGCTAATTAGCCAGCAGGCTCATTTAGCAAAGAAACCAATATTTATGTTAACATGCGACTATTAGGCACTACTAACGCTAACGTTGGCTTCTGTTAGATACAGTAGCTAGTGTGCAAATCAGATGTGTTTACAAGACAGTGTTGGTTAGCTGACCAGGTGCTATGGTTAGCTAACTAACAAGCTGACATAAACACAAAATGTATCAGTGCCAAAATGATCAGTTCCAAGTCAAAAACAGCACAGCAATTAACCATGTCTTTTCGCTTCTGTTGAGGTGGCCAAGTTGTACATTTAGAAACACAATCAGCTGTTGACAGCTATTTTTGCCTAAGAGCTTAGACCTCCAATATGGCCGCCAGAGGGTGTGTTACATCACCTGAAAGCCCTCTATACCAAGTTTCAAAAGTTGAGCATGAATTGGCTCTCCTTCTTACAGTTATATTAATTAGTACTGTCCATCTTCCCTCTGACAGACTGAAGGTGTGGGACCCCTTCAAAAGAAACCATAAGAGCATCTCCGGCTATGGGAACCTCAGAATAGGAGTATCCAGTAAAGTGTACATGACCGAGGGAGGAGCCAAAGCCATTCTGCTGTCGGGTAGGAAACAGAGTTAGTTAATTAAAGCTCCTATAAAGGAATGGAAAGAATTGTGGTTTGACAAGACTGAAGTGTGTGTTTGTCATCACACTCAGGTGCTAAAAACCTACTGTGTGTGTGTTTTCTTCTCAGGAAGTGTTTGCATAGGGGTGTCACTTTACAGCTTGTTTGTGTGTGTGTGTTTTCACACTTTGAAATGAGTGTCATGAATTTATGATGCAGTTCCAGGCGCAGTAGGGTTGAACCGATATGGGTTTTGATATTTATTACCTTTAAATCTTACCACATTCATGCCAACCACTTACAAAAAAGGTTTCTTTCAGATTTGGATTCTTGTCAGGGTGGAAAAGCCTCTGAAACAGCATTTATGCTGCCTTCAAATGGGGTCGTGTTTTACCGTGTTCACGAGAAGAGTCCATATGAACGCCCCCCTCCTGTGGTATTCACACTTTGGAAGTGGAAATTTTCTGAAAGCTCCGAGTTCACGAGTCATGTACACGACTTCCCATGTCGTAACCATGAGCTCACGAGTTCCATTTGAAGGCAGCATTAGACCATCATGGGACACTAAAACTCTCCATTAAAATCCAGAGTAATAATAATAGAAACATATTCATGCATACTTGTGTGTTATCTGATCAACACAGCAGAATCTCTCCCATGTTTTTCTGTTGACTTTGATCATCCAGGACAGTTAAGCCTCTGGGACCTGGAGGCATGCAGTGTCCTGTCTGTGCTCTCTCTGGACGCACGTGTCCAGTGTATGATGCCGCTGGAAGGGCGAGGGATCTCCGTGCTGCTGGGCCTCAGCCACAGCCCCGCCCTCATCACCGTCCGGCCCACAGCCCAGACCCTCACCACGACCACGCAAGTCTCCACAGGGGAAGACCTGTTCGGAGAGTCCAGTAGCAGCGAGGAAGAGGACTTATAGGGTGTGCTAGATTAAAGGACAAATCCACCCTCAGATACTCTACTGTTAGATATCAGCAATCTGTGATGTTCAGTGCATTCCAGGAGTTATTTTGTGATAACAGTGTTGTAATTTACTTTTTTGATGTACCCACTTTCCCTCAACCTGCCTCGTCTCCTCTACTCCAGTTAGAGATTTCCTACATTTCCCAGAATGCCTTTCAACAACCTCCAGACAAGAGGCGTGAACTTGTTGCAGCTGTGGGACACCAAACCTGATGTTTACCGTTGATGTTTTAGATCGCTGAAACATTTTCTGCTAATCAAACTCCATTGTAGCGCCAGTTATCCATGGCAATAAAAAAATACACCACCATACAACTAAATGGACCCAGAAATGCAAGACCCATCACCAAGCTAGCTAGATAGCCAGCTAGTTTTGAAACAGCTGTGTTTTAGAGGGTTAGGATTTTTCCTTACAACATACAATAGCTATATTGGTACTTAAAAAGCAAGGTTTTGTTATAAATAATTCTATGGCAAATTAAAATACATGGCTGATAAGCTCTTGGTAAAAATGTATTTTAGCAAGTCGATCGATAAATAAATGTACGTTCTCTACATTTGGTCATTGTAGAGAGCTTACTGATCAGATTGTGGCTTTCTGTTTCGGTTGCTGGCCGGTTTTTACTGCCGATTCAGAGTGGAGGACAAACTCCACTCAGCCAGTAGATCACCACCCAACCATGTAGGGTTAAGGCCCTGACACACCAAACCGACGTCAAAGAACCAGTGGCGACGAAGGCCGACTGTTGCGTCGCCTCACGTCGCCTGCGTCTGGTCCAAAAAGTTGCACTTGAACACACCGCAAAGACTACAGCCGACGGCCAACTAGCACGTATGTTCTGCGCCTGCGTGAGGGGAAATAACCATATGTCTGATAAGAAGTTGCAAATGGCACTGGCGTTGTCAGCCCTTGGTCTTTTGGTTGTGGAAGAAGAAAGGAAGAGGCGGAGGCGAAAAATAAATAATACCGCACTAAATGGGTGAAATCATGAATAACGTTACTCCAGCGACAGGCTCAAGGGGCTTTCCCCCAACCTGTGTCGAGAGCTGGAGATAAATGAAACCTCCGATTTTAAAATTTTCACTCGGCTCTTTCCTGTTCAGTTCCACATGTTGAAGGAATTTATCAGTCCAATCATCCAGAGGCAAAACAACGAACTACCAATCAGAGTGATCTCTCTCACCAACGGGCTCCGACGCCGATTCAACATGCTCAATCGGCCGAAAAGACGCCGACAGGGTCCGACTAGTGCCGACGGTGCGGGACACACAGCAAAAACTAGGGACACCGACGCTTACCGACGGCCCGACATTGGCCGACGGCCGACCGTCAGTTTGGTGTGTCAGGGCCTTTAGGCCATGAAACAAGTGCGCCAAAAGGGACAAATAATAATCTTAAAGGGGAACACTGGTGTCATTTAGAGTTACAGCCCATTTACTACTGTCTACATCTAGTTTACATCCTAGTCATTTTGCAGTGCATGCTGTATGTAATTAGACTTGTTAACATTTACTCGTTTTTTTGTTGTTTGTAAAATACAAACATTACAGTGTCAAACATAGCGAAGATGGCCTACATAAAAAGACATGGATGTGACAATTTTAAGGGATTATTTCCTGAAATAAGGAGAAAACAGAAACTTTGACCAAATCAAATGAAGCTTTTATGTTTACTGTGATGGAATAACTCGCTCTGTAATAGCGGAACTTGTTTTTTATACCGTCCAAAGAATAATGGCGGCAAATAGCTTCTTCTGAAGGGAGGAAGATGAGACAAGATCTCCGACTAGGCTGACTGTGTGCAGAATTGTACGAGAATCCCAGGCTAAAGACCATGCCGGCTTGAAATGTAGGTGGGAGTAAAGGAGAAAAGACAAGGGATTTGTCACTAAATTACTGTATAACTTTGTTTTAATGAATATAAAAAGAAATTTACACAATAGTGATATTAAGCCAGTGACAACATGGAGAATGTCCACAAACATCAAGTCCTACTCCAGTGTCCCATCAACAATCAGCTCCTGAATTTAAAGTCAACCTCACATTTCACGTGTTAAGGTTATTCTCTATAAGCCATACATAGAACTCACTCACCTCATCTCATAATTGTATATAGACAGTCAATGATTTTAAATATTTGAGATCAATTTAGGAATGATGTTTTGTGAGTTGAAATAAAGGACAAACATAACTGTTTTAGCAAAAACAGGAGAACATAATAATGACTATTAGTAGGCTTAACTTTATATTAAATTAGGACCTTGTCCAGAATAAAAAAAAAAGGATAGTAAACCAAAAGATGGTGAGATACTTTCATTCTGTTGTCACACATCCAAAAAATAAAATTGTCTCACAGAAAAGGCTAAACAATACAGTTAGGGGACATGGCAGCTTCAGGCTGATGATTCTTACAGCAACTGGACTCCCCAGACTATAATACAGTTATAGCCAGTGGGAATAATCAGTGATGTAACAGCACAAGTTCGATCACGAGTCCTTGATTAATAATAAGCGCTGCTACTAATAGTGTTCGATTGTGCTCTCACAACATCTTGTGTACTGTTATGAACTACGTTGGATAGTCTTAACCCTCGGGTCGAAGGTCAAGAGCAACCTGGAGAGGAGGAAGGGGCAACCGAAGACCAGTCACTACCTCGACCGGCGGTCTTTTCTGTTCTTGTCTAGGCTTTTGTCCATGGTCTTTTCGTTGTCCCCTCGGCATTTGGGGCAGTACCACTTGCCCTTGGGCTTGTAGGTAAGCCCCACGCAGGAGAAGTGGAACCACTCGATGGGGCACTGGTCGTTGTCACAGCCGATCATCTCGCCGTAAGACACCTGCTCGCAGAGACAGTAGGTGGGCTCGTTAGGGTCGATGGCGAAGTCGACGGGCGAGGCGTCGCGCTCCTGCTTGGCCTTGCGCTTCTTCTTCTTGGCCGACTTGGACTTCTTCTCTCGGGGCTGCGAGACGGGCAGCTCCTCCGCCGGGTCATCCGCCAGGGAGCCGTTGGCCGACGGGTGGCACTCGCGGCTCTCGCTGTTGCGCTGGCGCCGCGGGCGTCGGGTGGAGGCGCGCTCGGGGGCCGGCGACTCCTGGACGCCGGAGCGGCGCTCCGTGGGGACCCGCTCGGCCTCGGTGGGCTCCTGGAGGCACAGGGAGTGGGAGTCCATCTGGCGGGAGCGGTTCTCCACCAGCTCCGTCATCTGGGTCACCACGTGGATCTTCTCGTCGCCCAGCTCCTGGCTGATGATGAGCGCTCGCTGCAGCTGGTTCTGGAGGCGCTTTCGCTGAGCCGCGTCCTGCTCGCCTTTGTATTTCTCAAACACTTCATCCACCTCCTTCAGCACCTCTGGATAATAAAAGATACAAACAGAGAGTGGGGGGTGGGGTTCCACAAATTACTGAAACTGAGTGTGAAGCATGGGAAGGGGCATGTGAGCTGAGTGTAAAGCAGGGGATGCATTGCAAACTGCAATTTTTGATTGGGGCTGTTACTTTATTATTATTTTACTGAAGTCTCATATGGTGATAGGGCTACATACAAAAGCCAGAGACAATCAATTAGTTATCAACAGAGACAAAAAATCAATAGAACACAAAATAAAACAAAGGAACACATGATATGTTTGTTCAACAGCTGTAGAGAATCTCAACTTTCTTGTTGTTACAAATGATATTGTTTAAGGTTGTGCTATAGGTACACAGGTCTGGCTACATTATTTGTAAGATAACGTCCATACATTTAGTTAAAAACCTGGGTTGAAGTCCATCTAAATCTTGCTGTAGGTCAACTACAGACATATGAACGACTTGCTAATCTTTGTCAGTAATGGAGAGGCCATTGACAGGTAAATTGGAGTTAGCCTGGAGGAGGAGGGAGCCTCCACTTCCGCATTAGAATGCATGCCTACAGGAAGTGACGGCAGTCAGATGTTGAAGGGGGTTGCCTCAAAGAAAAAGAACGATTCGCTTTTGCTGTCGACAGTCGACGGAGCAGAGTTGTGGAGCAAGCGTACTGAAAGCACGCTTGGATGTGTAATGTCGCTTAAAAACAATTCAAATTGAACGCGTCGTTGACTCTATAGCTGGCGCTAATGTAAATCTGTCGATAACGTCGTGTAGTTTTTATCGGTAACGGAGGCTAGTTGTAGCCGTTGCACACCCTCCATCAACATGCAACAATGAGGGAAAACAAGCGACTGCAAAGCGAACTACTTTCACGCTGGTTAATACAAATACCCTATCGCATTAATAGGAGAGTTATCGCGTCAAACACATGAATATTGTACATCACAATCAATAACAAGGCGAAAATTAATTGCTGTCGCTGGGAATTGGGTAGCAAAACAAGTTGCTAATCAGCCCCGATACGTTGTTCTCTATCGTAGGAACGCAGCACCAAACTACATTCAAAATCCGGCTGTGTAATATTGCCATGCTCATCGGCAAAGGTTCATACGTGATAACACGACTTAAAACATTTTCCCGAATCATTAGGATTCGATATTGACTTCGGCGTATATCCAACACACCAAGCAGCAGTTGATGTCAATAAAATTCCAACTTTCATAAGTGATTTCCCTGTCAGTCCCACACTCATCTTCCACGAAAATACACCACGGTGGGCGGCAGAGAGCAGTGTGAACCAATTCTAAAAGTTAAGGTTTTGTTACAATACAGTGCTGCTTGTTGGATTATATGAATGCCGAATTTGTCAGTGCACACTACCGATTCATACCAGGTCGTGAGTCGTGTTCTACTGGGCATGCATGTTGACTGATAGAATGAAACGTTAAATTACCTGATTTTTTAACGGACTTTGGCTTGACACATACGAGAGAACGGAATGTATCGGGGTTATGCTAACTGATAGCTGGCTAACTTGGTTTTTTAACACTTAGCTCGTCAATGAAATTATCCAAATTGTAGTCGGTCACATTGGTGTTCATCGAAGCAGATATTAGCACTTACAATCGGCGTTCGGTTTTTGCAAAATGGGAACACAAGCCTGGCGCCTGCTCCACCATTTCAGCACACCCGGTTAGACTGCAGTCCAAACTTGCCAGATTGAAACACACACAGTTGTAATTGTTAATAAACCACGTAAATACCATACCTTGGTACTTTGCATCAATTTCTCGAAGCAGAGAAACATTTCTTTGTATGTCCAGAGGCAGGGACTCCACACATTCCAGATAATCCTCCACATAGTTGACCAGTTGTTGTGACTTCTCGGCGTTTGGATAGTGGTGGCCTAACATCGTTCCTACGATGCATAGAGGCACTAAAAGAATATGGAAGAAATCTGAAAAATGTAGTGTTAAAATCAAATGCTTGGCGACTTTGCTGCTTGCAGGGCAGTTCCAGGCAGCAGTTCACTTCAAACAAAACTCAGGCCACTGCGCATGCGGGAGTATTTTCCTTTTATGGTAATGCACAGTTTCCTCGCGGTCAACGTCAGAGGAGGCGGGCCCAGTCTTATTTTCAGCGTCGGTATTGGCTGAGAGTGACTTCATTATCATAAAGTTTTCCCGGGAAATAAAAAAATGGGGAAATCTAAAACAGTATGTCATAATGAAGAGCAAAGATCGAGCAAAAGTATTATAAGTTTTTATTCTAAGTATAGTTATTACATATATTACATATGTATATATATATATATAGATATACTATTCTTTAGGCTTTAGTGGATTGATTGTGAATGCTGAAACTAAACAAACAACTACACAAATTAAACTGACCATATAAAAATAACTATCATTGTGTTTTGGCAATTTAAAACATTTTAAAGTATTATAACTAGGTCAGGGCTTTTCTCACCTCAACCTCGTGACAATGAACACAACTAGATATTCAAGTTCCTCCTTTAGACCACATATTTCAGATAAGCCTGTAGCTAAACAATTCCGGTGCAACCACCTGCTTGGGTGTGTGTGTGTGTGTGTGTGTGTGTGTACCCAATATAGTTATATGGAGATGCATGTATATATATATATTGAGGGGATGAGTTTTATTTCCTGTTTCTGTGTCACGAGGTGAAGGAATGTCCACATTCTTCTGTCCAATAATGTTAATAACAACATTACTACTACTACTTGTACTTATATACTTCTATCACTATTACTAATACTTCTGCCACTACTACTACTACTACTGCTGCTGCTACTACTATTACTACTACTACTGCTACTACTGCTGCTGCTACTACTATTACTACTACTACTACTGCTACTATTATTACTACTACTACTACTACTAATACTATTACTACTACTACCTCTACTCCTACTACTACTAATACTATTATTACTACTACTACTATTGCTAGTATTATTACTATTACTGCTACTACTAGTAGTAGTACTACTTCTGCTACTCTACTACTACTACTACTGCTACTATTACTACTCCTGCCACTATTACTACTGCTACTACTAGTAGCCTACTACTACTGCTACTACTGTGGGGGTTCTCTCTTCTTGACTGTCTCGTCATGTTGATTGCTGTGTGGTTATTGTTGTGTATTTTTTACCATTGCTGCAAACAAAATTTCCCCTGGGGGAGAATCAAGTTTTGACTTGACTACTACTACTACAAATACTACTGCTAGTACTACTATTATTACTGCTATTACCACTACTACTGCTAATACTACTAGAACTACTGCTACTGCTGCTACTATTACTACGACTACTAATACTATTACTAGATTACTAATACTATTACTATTACACCTAGTAGGTTACTACTGCTGCTCACTACTACTACTACTGCTACTACTGCTACTACTACCACTACTGCTATTACTACAACTACTGCTAATACTACTACTACTACTGCTACTACTAGTACTATTGCTACTACTACTACTGCTGTTATTGCTACTACATCTCCTCGACTAAGTTTAAATGTCTGTGAATGTGAAGAAAGCCTCTTCACTGACATTTATGTTGTGTTGGTGGTTCAGCTTTGGTCATGAAGTGAAGCGAAGTGTTTTTGATACAAGATAGATCACGGAGAACATTAATTTGATGCCCAATTGAACTCATTGCCCAAAATGTCACTTTTTCAGTCCGTCTACCTCCAATCCCTTGACAGTTTCTGCACATTTTCAATATAAATCAAATTAACAAAGCAACAAAGAAGTCAGAAGGCTAGGTTTCCTTTTCCTCTGGTCGAAAATAACACGCAGCTTAACTTATGACCACTCCAGTTTGCTGTTGAGCAATTTCTTGTCTGCCCATGTCTGCTCCCTTTGCTCTGCTATCAACCCCAGTTTCGTTTCCTGAGCTGTTCATACCAGTTTTCAAGTTATAGAATAAATTGCAGGACTTCCGGTCACGGCTTTCAAAATAAAAGCCCCACTGAAGCCTCAACTTTGCCTTGATCTTTGCCTCTTTTCCCTTCTAAAATCAAGATCAGTCAGTTTGCTCTCTTATGAACAACCAGGAAACCAAACAGCGTTGATGTCCAATGTTCTTGTCTTCTTTTTTTTACTGGATAAAATCTAAATAGGTCCACCCAGAGAAAGTCAGCATCTCTATTTTCTCATTTTTGGCTATGGCGGCTGAAAAGTGAATGAAGGGGTTGGGCATTTAAAAAAAAAAAATCTCTCACAAATCACTAAGTTACTATAGTCTTATTACGCAATAAACTGTTGTGTTGATTCATGCTTTACTTTGTTTATGCACTTTAAAAGTTAATTAAAGGTTTTTTTTTAACTGTCCTTTTTGCTTTGCATGGGAAAGACAACAGTTACAGGACAGCAAAGTGGCAATGACAAACTGACAGACCAACAGTTGTGTGCAATTAATATATTTTCCAGCTTCCAAGTACTGATAACTCAACATCCCATATAACCAGCAGGGTATAATTAGCACAGCTAAGCATACAATGCATAAAGTTCAAAGATGTAACAATGTCTATTTTTTAAAACAACTCATAACATTTACTCAGGTACCTTTTACACTAGTAATTTTACTTCTACTACGTAACATTTTAGCAGAGTAACTGTACTTCTACTTGAGTAGGATTCTTTGAGGACTAGTGATGCTCTTATTTTGAAGGCTAAGTCGCCTTACTTCCCGTCACATTCCGACTATTTCTGACAATTTGACGCAGCTGGTTTTTATCAAGCGAACGCAGCGCTGCTTTAGTTCCACATTCAGCTCTAACCCCAGACTGGTGGTGGTGTTTCTTCTTTACACGACAACTGGCGCAGTAAGCTAGTTATCCTTAACTCATCAGTTGTCACCATGAAGAGGGCACTTCTGTTACTTTGCATTGTTTGCTCTGCTGTCTCAGGTAAGCCACACGCAAATTACTTCGTAAAAACTGAAACCATTTTGTAAAGGTGTTTCAGCAGGTTAGTGGTGAACTGTAACGGTATATAGACAAATAAGTCCGCTCCAGTACATTTATTACAATATTATAAGATATTTAGGTCCACTCGGACAACTTTTAAGAATTAATTAGCCTATTTAAAAAAACAGGCTGTTAAATTTTTTCTATTCAGCCGTTAATGCACATTCTCACCTTCGTGCCGTCGACTAATGCACACCATGGTGGGAAATATTGTCTAATAGAGGTCGTGTGTATTCTGACGAATAAAGGCAGCTTTAGCACTTTTTCTGCACACAGGCTATAAATCAAAACCCTCGGTTGTGTTATTGACAGCTCACCCTGACTTCCTGGGTTGTGTAGAGAACAGAGATTTCCGGAGTCTTTCGGCAGTATAAGCAAGTTACAGGTCTGAGTCACATGTTTGCTGGCAGACAGGAGGGCTGTTTTTTACTGGCAGAGTAAAGGAAGAATCCTTTCCAGTTTGTGCTTTTTAACCCATTAAGGGCTAACGCGTAACCCCAAGCTCCAACTCCAATGTTGTAATAAAATACAGTATTTAAAAAAATAAATAAAAGTATGCCTACAACCAGTCAGTTTACCCACCTTCTTAGTTGTAGAATAGAGCTTATTCACCTTTTTAGGCTCATATGAAGTCATACGAAGAAGGGGTCTTTTAAAGTATAACTGCATGCTTTTATGAAAAATATAATTGATTCTTGCTCATATTGGTGGTTGTTTGCCTTATGATGATCACCGAAGTTTGCCCACATTTTTACCACTACATTCCTGCTTACAACTCCAATCCAGCTGCAAGCCCTCCATTCAGAGCACAGTCAGTAAATATGAGTGGTCTGTATCCTGTTGGCGCATCTTTCTGAATGCTGGGTTAGGACGTTTCAGTTACCTCTGCTTCACCCTGTAGATATAAGCTGTGTACTGAAAGCACAAGCCAAAGCGTGCTGTGGTCTTGTGTACTCAGATGAAGCCTGGGGCAAAGTCTAGATACGAGAGATATCAGTTGATGTCAACACGTAAAGTAGTTAGACTATTAAACACAGCCAATCTACTCAGACGCTCAGCTACACAGTGTCATTCTCAGTCTTTGTTTAAAAACCCTCATGTGCAGCCAGTTCAGAGGTCAGGTTTTAGAACATTCTCAGATGGCGGCATGCATTGTAATGCACTGGCTCCTCTCTCTTTTCAACTGAAGCGCTGTCATCTGCTGAAGACGGAAAGAGAAACAAACCTGCTGCCAGCCTGTCCCCTGCATCTGAGTTTAGCACCCTCAAGCCTACAACTACCACCCCAAAGCCTACAACTACCACCCCAAAGCCTACAACTACCACCCCCAAGCCTACAACTACCACCCCAAAGCCTACAACTACCACCCCCAAGCCTACAACTACCACCCCAAAGCCTACAACTACCACCCCAAAGCCTAAAACTACCACGCCCAAGCCTACAACTACCACCCCAAAGCCTACCACCCCCAAGCCTACAACTACCACGCCCAAGCCTACAACTACCACCCCCAAGCCTACAACTACCACCCCCAAGCCTACCACCCCCAAGCCTACCACCCCAGCACCTCCTAAACCTACACCCCCTGCCAACCTGACTGTGGGAAACTACAGCTTGACAGACAAAGGTGGGATCTGCCTGATGGCTCAGATGGCCGTGCAGATCCGACTGGTAACAACCAAGGTACATGTCAGCGTTCATAATAAACACAACACACGACAAAAGTCTTAAAGGTGCCTTAAGTAATCTATTGAGCTCTATAGATGACTTCTAATTGCAGCAACATTGATAGAACTTGTCTCCTCCACAAAACTCCGGCTCAGCTCAAAGTAAAGCGATTTTCTCAATTCCTGAAAATAGATACGCTATATAAACCTGCAAAGTCTCGGCAGGATGCTGACGATGTTTTTATGTAAGTTTTGATTTCCTCATTGTGGCGTGTTTCGATGACTGCGGAGGGTTAGATTTTGTGTCATCTTCGTGTCATAAGACTATTGCTGCCCCACCCTACAAAAGCAACATGATTTATCTCGTGGACGGTGCGACTGCATCCTTTCAGTACAAGGTGGTCGTCCAGTGTGCCTGAATTAATCATGTGTATGCATCCCATGATTGATTCCTCTGTTTGTCTTTCAGTTGAATGGAACCTTCATTGTTCAGCCACAGTTGACAAAAGCAGAAGGGAAGTGTGAGGCACCTAAAGCCAACCTTACCCTTACCTTCAAAGAAGGCGCCATCACCTTCATGTTCAACAAGGTACTTTTGATTTCCTAGAATTGTAATAAATTTGGTATTATTACAATAATGAGAGCATGTGGCGATCAGGTCAGCCCTGTTTCACAATACCACATCTTATCTTTGACCTAATTATACGGATTTGGCATTCTACACAAGGCCTTGAATGATTAATTAATTAATACAACGTACGACATTTATGTGACATTTATAATAACCAACTCATTCAGCCTTTTGATCAATAGCAAATTGTTAGGCCTGTAATTTCATATGGGAACTGGAATCAGTGAAGAACTGTGAAGAAAAGGGAAGTATGGTTGACAGATCTATTCTTATAGCATGTGACAGGGAAACTTTGGCCTTGTGGCAAAGTGATGAATCACGTTAGAGAGATGTGACCAAATGTTGTAACATTGCCTGTCCCCCAATGTGTATATGCTATACCTCAAAACACCACTCTGTTACAAATTCATCACACTGTCGCATACCACAAGGCTTGTGTGATTAATCCCATGCTTTTCCAAAGTTACTCTCCAGATCTACAGGATGTGAACTTTTAAAGGTGCTACATGTAGCATTTTTAAATTTATCAGTGTCAAATTAATTGTGATACCTTGGTATACTTAACGTAAACAAATGAGACCATGGCCAATTGGCTGTGTCCAAATAATGTCTGAATATATTACAACCAGTGTAGAAAAACTTGCCAGTAGGCTAATTTAGCAAGGCAGCTAATGTTAATGTTAACATGTAACTACTAGCCACTGCTAACGCTAGCTCCTACTAGATACGTTAGCTAGTGTACAATCAGATGTTTTTTACAGTAAGATTATGATAGTTAGCTGACCAGATACTATGGTTAGCTAGCTAACAAGCTGACCTTATCTAGACACTAAATCAGTGGTGAAATGATCAGTTCCCAGTAAAAAACAGTACAGAAATTAACCATGTCTATTGAATGCTGCTGAGACAGCCGAGTCATAAGTTTAGAGATCAAATCAGCTGTTCACAGCCTGTTGCTCAAGAGCTGTGGACTTAGAATATGGCCATTTGACAACGTGTCACATCACCTAAAAGCCCTCAATTATTAGTGCTATTGTTTCTCAAAACTTTTATGCTTTACGAACATCACCCTCTTCCTGTTTTGTGCTGTAAAGCAATCCAGCAGATTTCCCGCCAAATCCGACCCGGTGCCACTCAATGTCAAATACAGTGTAGAGGCCAGTAGAGCCTGCCAGTCTTCTCAGTGATGGTCTTGTTTGTTTACAGTAATTATACTAATATATCAGAATTAACATGGTAATGATGTATTGATGTTAAAATGCTACACGTGGCACCTTTAATGACCTAATCCTATTTGAAACCTTGGTGACAAGCTGTCCCTTTTTTCTTTTTTTCCCCTCCAGAGTGCTACCGAAAAGGCTGTCTATGTCAACACATTGTCTTTCAAATTGTCCTACCCCTTCAGCTCTGGAGGTAAGTCAGTGGACCACCAAGCAAAGTGTGTCAAGACCGGCTGGGTAAATGCTGTGGAGCACACATATTATCGCCACATATTATTTACTGCCAGTTCAAAGTTGACATTTTAGATCAGGTCATGTCAGCCGTTCATTTGCATTTATATTTCAACTGCAGGTGGTTGTTGCGCAAGACTGGCAAATATTAACATTGTGAGAAGCGTTTGAGAATCACCAGGCGGTGCTACATGAACTTCCTTGTTTGTGTGTCTCTTTCCAGCTATATATAGACACAATCTGTTGAATTACTGTCAAGCACCTGATACCAGTAACAACTAAGCTAGTTTCAGCTTTGCAGACTAGCAAGCTTGGATATCTGATCATTAGCATTCCCTTGTTGCTTTGTTTCAATGTTGCAGGTAATGCCGTTTACACTGCCAAGAACGAGTCAGTGCATCTCTTTGCTGCCAAGATTGGACACTCCTACTCCTGCAAGAGCGAATCACTTTACATGGGGAACGGACTGTACCTGGATGTCACTCAAGATAGGATGCAGGCCTTCAATCTGACCAAAAGCAAGGAGTTTGGTTTGCGTAAGTGTTCTCTCATTAAAAAATATTGGCAACAGTTTCATATAAATAAATGTCCATTTTTCTACTCTATCACTGATTGATATAACACATTAGTGATTATACCTATATCCAGTTCATGAAAAAAATGTACATTTACTGTTCTAAAAACCTGGTGTTTGGTAGCTCTTTCTTGGGAAAAATCCTCTGCTGCACAGGAAGTGATGCATTTTTGGTTTGTTTGTAATAAACAGAAGAAGAACTGGGTAGTTAGCATGAGCAGCATTAGCCACCATGGCTGAACAGACAAAGAAAAGAGTGCCACTTACAGAAACTCTGCCAACGATAGGCACACAGAGTCTCTTAGATTTGGGAGATACATAGAGTAGAGGTGTCAGGTTACAATTATGAAACAAACAAGTTTGGTCAGGCCAACAAGGAAGTAGAGACATTTGTATTTACAAAGTCTCCACTATGATTCTTCCACTCCAACATCTGATTATTAAGTAGATAATAAGTAATCAATAAGGGTGGATCTATACTTTCATCACATGGGTGTCAGCTGGGTGTGGTAAGGTTCGGTTCTCTCCATACCTTAGCCTCAGTGAATCCAAATTTGATCTTGTAGTTTTTCTCATTATAATGGAGAGTAAAGATCAAGCAAAAATCACTAGAAATCTATTGGAAAGACAATTCTAAAAACTACCTCCATGTTTGGCAGCTGTATTTTGTTATCCCATGAAGGGGGATGTAGGCCTAATGTATTAATCATGATGTTGGTCACAAATATTGGTTGTTACTGAAGTGTGTGTCTGCTGTTGTGAATCATACTACCACAGTCAAGGGCAATTGTAGTATTACACAGGTAGCTGACCAGCGCCATCTGCAGGCCAGTAAGGGTTGCCACCACAGGTTCAGCAATCAAACGGCACTCCAAGACATGCACAGTTTAACAGTGACTTCATTGACAATTCTCGATGCTTGCCAGCGTTGCTGCTGCCTAAAAATCATTAAAAAGAAAATCGCCTATCAGGGAACACCCAGGACCAATGTTTCCTCTAAACTGATAATTTGGTGACTTATAAAGTAATAATAATAGCATCTTGTCAGTCCCTTCAACTGAATCACATAATCAATTTATCACATTGACCAAATAATAATTGAAATAAAGAAATTTGGACTGCTGATATGTGGATATCAGCAGGTTTAGAAGTTTTGGTGTTGAATGATATTAGATGCAGGGAGTTTTCCATAGGGTTTAGTGGATTGTCGTCCACGTTTCATCTGTTTTTATCAGTTGTCAGACGTAAATTTGATATCTGTGTGTGTGTGTGTGTTCCAGCTGACCAGTGTGTCGCTGACCAGCCGGACTACCGCGTGGCCATCGCGGTGGGAGTGACGCTGCTGGTGCTCATCGTCATCGTGGTGGTGGCCTACCTGCTGGGCCGCAGGAGGAGGACAGACGGCTACCAGTCTCTGTGAACACGCCCGGCAGAGGCCACCCAGAGGTCACTCCCATGATACGCCAAAGTCAATAAGATAATGA